>NW_025782354.1:0-35720 GCF_021130785.1 Homalodisca vitripennis | reverse complement strand
TTTTAATTACCGTAGCAAGGAGGAGAATGTTAAAACCATATGGCACATGGTTTGCTTAATACTACTAAAGCACTCCGACGATCTTTTTTCTGAGTATTATTGAGTAGTGGAAATAAGGGTACCCTTCCTTGGAGTTAGATTTTAGACACTGCATCAAACTAATTAAGGTAATGAATAAATGTTGCATTTGTTTTAATAGCAGTTTTTTGCTATAGAGATGAAAAAAATGAAACTGATCAGTGACAACTAATTGTCAAAAATGATACTGACCCAAAATTAATTTACGTGCACTCCGAAAATACAACACAGATTAGTTTTATTTAATTTTCATTACACAATATTTTCAAAAAAATGTTCAGTTGTTGTCACGTTATCAATATACCTCATATTTGTTTTTTTAACTGGTAATCACATTTTGTGCTCTTATAATAAATAAATTGCCTAAGCATTTTAAACATTATTTTCTTAATGATCATTTAAGATGTACATGGCATAGGCCTTATATAATACAACTTAATACAATGGAAACAAAAAACAAGCCCCACTATACGCACACAAAAATGATTAATATTCTGTTAAAATTATTGCGATAACTGAAAGAAACTGCAGAGTTTATCTGCAATATAAAAAGCAGGACATCAGGATTGCTTCATCAACGTGTCCGTTAGTGGGGGACTGACTGCTTCCTTCTCCGTGTAATTTTAGACAGTTCTGATTCAAATTAGTTGCTTGTTATATCCTAAAATAATTTCGCAAAGTTTTTCACAACAAACTTTTCCCAAAAAAGTAGTTTTATTGAGAATTGGACAGTTATGTTGGTTTACTTTGAAAGGTAATATTTGAAAAGAGGGTTTTGTAGGATATATAAATATTACAGTAGATCTGTTAAGCAATAAGTACATTATTTTCATACCCCCCCCAAAAAAAAAACAAAATATTACTCATTAAATCTGACAAGAGCTTCTAATAAACCCGTTTGCTAATCCCATTAAGGGTATAATATTAAAAAATTACTATGATTTTTTAAACGTAAATAATGACATTTATGTAATATTTTAACCGTCAATAACTGGAAGGGTGATTTATATAATCCTTGGGAATGGAGGCTTCTAATGATATTGCAAAGAGCAAAATAAATTATCAGAAAGCAGGGATATCACCTTAACAATTTATAGATTTCATTAGAGAAAACAGTGGTTTGTATTAAACAATAAAAAACAATTCACAAGTGTCTTAAACAATCCACAAATTATTATAATGCGATATTTTCGTGGACTATCGTTTCTAAAAAGGAAATATTACCATGCATAAAATTTTATTATAACATTTTTCACTGATGTAAGTAAAGGAATATGACTTAATTTAATTTGTGTGCTTCAAACCGAGTAGAGAATTCGTTCCTATGATTGCAGAAGGTAAAATTTTGTATAATTTCATTTACATGATCAAACAATTGGTTACAGACACGCAGTTTGTTAGTACGGTTGAGGGAGGAACTTCCCGAGTGAAAGTTAAATGTTCAGGGATAAATACACCTGTAGAAATTAGTTAAATCGGTTTTTTGTTGTCCCCTTGAGGAGCCCTGAACTCCTTTGAAACATTATGTTTATTAGTCAAGGGATGTATGATGTCCATTAATAACCAAATGCAAATAGTGGTATTGATATTTTTTCACAGGCAATGATCCAATTCTATACGGTTATTTGATCTGAAAAAAATCTGTAGGTAATTTATAAAGTACTTCCAACGCTTACGAGGTTATCTGAAAAAGCAGGATTTACAGACTGGAATACTCAAAGGAACATTTTAAATATTTTATTTTTCAGGTTTTTAAAAGGGGGGGGTTTTTTAAAAGCTTTTTCCAGATTTTCTTGCTATAACCGATTCTATCATAAGAAAAACAATAACCACTTTAAAACAAATGTCTGTTTTTTCAACAGATATATTCATTTTAAAAAGAATTCGTCTAGCAGATATAAATAATGTATATAAAACGGTCCCATTATTTTCTAATGATAAACCTATTTCAAAGCTGGTTTTGCCAGAATAATTAGAATTACCGATAGTTAAAGGAAAATCCCCTGTTCGACATAGTCCCATACTACCAATAAGCATAGTATACATACGTCTATGTGAATGATAAACTTAAGCACTGCCAATGATATATTTTTAAGGACCTATTATTAAGTACAATAGAATAGTATAGATTGTTTAGCAATGTTATTCCTAATAGTAATACAAAACAAGATATTGCTTATATTAATAATCAGGAATTTTCTACCATTTTGTGAACGAGGTTTTTGTTTGCATGCAGATATTATAGAATATATGGTAAGAAACCATAATATTACTGAATGTTAATTATACAAAATTTTTTATGTTTTTTATATATATGATGACCTTACTAATATTTCTCGAAAACCTCATCTAAGATTTAAGTAGATACTAGGTGGAAATTAAAAACGTGCAAGAGCACCTTTTTAGAAATATTCCAGGTTGTATTAAAATCAATCCCAAATTTTCAATTATTGAACCTTGTATTTCCCACCAATGTAAATGTTTTGCACAATAGTTTAAAATTACTACTTCCTTAGGCAAGGCACTTTCGATTTAACATGGACTCACTGTCCTCCAAATACGTGTGTATAAAATATAAAATAAAATAATAATCTTGAATAAATTTGTATGAAATAAAATAAATAGGGCTTCTTCTCAAAAACTAATAAAATAAAAATTATAAACCTTTTTAAAATAAAATTCTCAAACAAATCTAAACAGTTCTCAACAGGAATTTTTCACAAGTTCCTACAGGATATGGTGCAGCACCTGCAGCTCTTAATTTTAACTAGAATCCCTACAATTTCAATTAAATTTCTACGTTTGACTTTAAATAAATAACTCCTTTACAATTTAGATATATATTAGTCCACACTCAACAGAATTTGATCGTTAATTTCAAATTTCAATTCCAATTTCAAATTAATTCACTTCTTAAATTTTCAAATTTCAAATTTAGAAAAAATTTAATAATTCAGTCAAAAGTACTTAGCTCTTTGGTCGTGAAGGTCTTGGAGTTTGGTATTAAAATAATCTATACCAACGGATCCTACGCCCGACACTACTTTTAAACTCGCACTAAAGACTTTACTCTATCGCTTCTCAACTCGGAATGGAAGCAGAGCGTGTTTTCTTGGCCTGCACCGACTACGCTCCTGTTCCTGCAGGCCTGTTTGAATCACTCTAAACGCAGGTTCGCCCGCCTAACAAAAGATTGAGTCCACTGTAGACTATTGTTTAGCATTCACTGCCATCAAGTCAGGTCTAGACCAGATTCCAAGCGCGTTGTGCCTGCCGCTGGATTACAATATAAATTTACTTTTTTATTCCCTATCCATTTACAATTGTAAAATAAAATTTTTATTTATTAAATTTTTTATTTTTATTTAAAGTATACCATGTAATTGGTATACACAACCCCCCCCTTAAAGCGCTTGGTATCTGCCAAGTTTAATACTTAAATCTAAGAAAGTTATCTCACATCCTTTAGGAAATTGTATTTCCACCTAGCCTTAACATGCATCATCAAATCTACAAAAACCTTTTTTTTATGTATAATATTTGTTTTAATTTATTTTTGATAAATAGTTTGTAAGAAGTGGCAGCATACTAGTTGTTCAAGTTATTTTAACCAAGCTGTTAATTATTATAAATTCTTTTTAAAAGAGTCCATACATTATCAGATTGTTTTTTGAAAACTTAACAATTAAATTCCCAATAGAAACCTTGACCTAAACTATGGCAAATATTAAGAGTCCAATTGCCACCTACCTTTTTACAATTCTAAGTCCCTACCATAAAGATAGTCCATCCAGATAATCCTTCACAATGGGTAGAATGAGGTAGCAGTCGGTGGTTGTTGTTGTGGGGATGTTTATTGCAGGTACGGTCCCGTAATTAGTTGGGTCGTCCTTGGAACCTTTGCCCTGCACGGCTGTGTGTGTTGGCTCGCCCATTCACTGGTTGTCGCAGCTTCATATAGAATTAAAACATATCCCCAGACCGGGGTGTCAGTTCTTATTTTATTATTTTTACCTATACCGTTGTTTATCCATAGAAATAACAGTCTTTTTTTCTTCTGTTCCCCTCTTCCTTGGCATTAAATTTTTATCAAACTAACAAGTTTAAATTAATATTCCAACATTCGTGGTTAGTTATTAATTTACATACAAACATAAATAACACATGTTAATAACATTAATTACGGACCATGAGTTTCGGATTTGTGCATTATTCAGAAAAAAAATACTGAATTGTTTTAATACACTCCTCCTCTCCCAAACCATGTAGTTATCGCAACTGTTTACTTCACCTGTGCCCTTTTATCTAAATCATAAACTTTTTTATTCCTCTTGAGGTTTCTTCAAGTTTAAAATACATTTTTACAACATTTACAATTCAAGTTAATATTTACAATTTAACAGGGCTGTAGAATTTCCTCAATTGTTCAATATATTTTAATTTAATCTTCCTTGTCACTGAAATTTCTCAAAATCAAACATACATACATACAGCGTACATCCAATATAGTTTTTCTTCATTCTTACAACTAATTTAATTCGTCATAATTTTTAATCAGTTCTTTTTTTTTATTTTGTAATTCCAAATTATTTACCCCTCGGTAATTATATTGTTTTTTGTTATATTTAAATATGCATTTCTTCTTTCCCCAGTGGGTTTCACATCCTGCAAGTGTATTCTACGGAATTCATTCAATTCTTTTAAATTTTGAACCACATATGAGTTGGAGCTAATAATTTGAAATTATTCTGAATGGTCCTTCATATTTCAGATCTAGCTTATATCGCTGATTTGTAATTCTACAATAGACTACATCATACATTTTTAATTGCCTGTGATTTCGGTTGTATCGGTTTCTTCTCGAATTCAGCTCATTTTGTCTTTTTTAAATTTTGAAATAGCTTCAACCATCTTTGCATTCTTATCTTTGCTCCATTTTTCATCACAAATATCTTTAATTTGCCATTTTAGTGACAAACCATCATTTGCTTTGAAACTGAACATCAATTCAAATGCAAGACGACTTTATGCTTTCATTGTGACAAGTATTTTAGGGCCATTTGCACATGGTACAAATCCTTGTCCCAATTCTTTTTACAGTCATGATAATAAGCTGTCAGAATTTGATTTAAATTTCGGAATTTGCCTTTCACTTTTATTTCCTTGAGGAGTATAAGGTATAATGGTCCTTTGTTTTATGCCCAAATTAAACAAATAATTTTTGAAACTCCTCGCTGACAAAATATGTTCCATTATCCGTCACGAATTCTTCAGGCAAAGAAAAATTTTTGAAAATATTATTTTCTAATGCATTAATTACATTACCTGAGGTTGCATTTCCTGAGTGGCATTATCCCAATTATATTTGGTGAAGTCATCTACAGCTATCAGGATGTATTGCATTCGATTGGAAGACGCAGGTAATGGCCCATAAATATCCATATATAACTTCTGCATTGGACGACTGCTCAGATTGCTGTTCTAAAGGTCCTTGGTCCCTCCAGTTGCTACTTTTTGCTTTCAAACACACTTCACAACATTTTACATTATTTTTCACATAATCATTTAGTTTAGGGTGATAAAACCTTTCATTTATTTTCTGTTGTGTTTTTAAAATGCCCGAAGTGACAGCCAGACAATGAGTTGTGATAATACTCGTATACGACCTTGAATAAGTGCTCAAGGTAAATAGATCCTTTTAGAATTGTTTTTATTGTTCACATAAAATAACACCCCTTTTTTCCACACTGTAAACATCACTATTGGTTAATAGTTCAATACACCCTCCCATAATTTTAGTTTATATTTACATCCTGCTTCTGATGCGTTTTTAAGTCCATAAAGCTAAAAGGCATCGTACTTATACTATTTATAGACACTGTTTCCTCTTCTTATTACTAAGTCCTTATTATTTACAGTTTCATTGTTCGTTTTTATAGAGTTAGCATTCATCTTGTCCCTTATTCACTAATTTTTCTAGTTCATGTAACACATTGTGGTCAACTTCACTATCTTGAAATAATCTAGATATAAAATAGTCCGCTACTGGGTTCTGATTACCTTTAACATGCGTAATTTTAAATGGTAGAGAACAATATAACCTCCACCCAGCGCCCTAATTTTCCTAACTTACGAAAGTGGGACAATACCCAAGCCCAATGCTGAGTTGTCGGTCACTAAGTTGAATGGTCTCATTTCTAGGAAATTACGGAATTTATTTATTGAACAGACAACTGCCAAAGCTTCCTTTTGATAGGTAGTAAGTTTCACCTCACTTTCGTTAAATTTTCTCGAATAATAGGCCACCGGTTTTAAATGTCCATTGTCCGCTTCCTGTAATAAACAGGAACCGAGGGCCTTATCACTCGCGTCGCATTGGACTGTGAACTCCTTGTTGAAGTCAGAGATGGCTAACACGGGGGACGGGTAACCGCTCGTTTCAGTTTATCGAACGATTCCTGACAATTTTTGGTCCCACACAAATTTGGAACGACTTCTTTCCTCATTTCATTGAGTGGATGAAGCTATTTCCGCATAATTTGGAATAAATTTAGAGAAATAACTAGTCATCCCTATGAATCTCGCAATACCTTTCTTGTCCCGGGGCCTCGGAGATTCTAATAACGTCCGTGTACGGTCAGGGTCCATTCTTATAGTGTCTTTGGAAACCAAATGTCCCAGAAATTTAATTTCATTATAACAAAATTTTACTTTCTCCGGATTCACAGTAAGATTATTTTTCTTTAAACACTCTAACACTTGTTTCAAATGCATATAATGTTCCTCCAATGTCTTCGAATACACAATAAATATCGTCCAAAAAAGGCGAGGAGTGCAAGTAAATCTCAATTCTCCTAAGATTTTATTCATATATGACGACAATACCCCACCCACTTCCAATTAATAATCCAAAAGGAATTCGTTTAAAGCTGTAACTTCCGAAAGGTACCGAGAACGTAGTTAAACTCCTGGCTTTCCTTCGCTAAACTTATTTGATAAAAACTTTTGGTTAAGTCTATTACTGAGTAATAATTGTTTCCCTTCAAATGGTAATATAGTTCGTGCATGTCGCCTATAGGATAACTCACTCCTTCCAACTTCTTGTTTAACTCCTTGTAATTAACTACTAATCTTTTCCGATTTTCCATCTTCCTTACCTACTAAAAAGGCTGGACTCGAGTACTGACTCACACTTGGTTGAATAATGTCCTGTTCCAGATAATTCGGCAATAAATCTTTTTTATTTTTAATTGTTTAGGTGGATTCAATTGGATATGGTCTAAGTTTTACGGGTTCATGATCTTTAACTTTTAATTTATACTCATAATCTAGAGTTTTTACCAATTTTTTGTCGGTAAATTAACCGTTGGAAATTCCTTTATAATTTTTATTATTTCATTACTGGCCTCTTCGCATCCTATTTTATAAGTGTGATTGGTGTTCATACACCTACACTACTGTAATATTTTGCACAAATTTTTATACACTTTTTCTATATTAAAGTCAAATCGACAACAATTATTTTTCAAGTCTATTAACAAACCAGAATGTTTTATAAAGTTCGCTCCTAAAATTGCCTTTTGAGCTAAGTCCTTCACTATAACAAATTCCACTTTCCAGGTGAACATATCTATTTTTATTTTTATATTTACACTGCCGATTACGGACATTTTTTTATTTTCAGCACTCATACATGTCAGGTTAGATAACTGGTAACACTTTACAATCTTATTCTCTAATAATAGTTTATACAGTCTATCACTTATTATATTTATACTACTACCAGTATCTAATAATACATTTAATGATATATTTCTTGCCAAAATCTATTTATAAGCTGGGCAATGAACTGATATTTTTCCGAATTTTTCTTTGCCAAGTATGATTTAATTTTTTAGCAGATAATTCATGTGAATTTTTGTTGGACCCAATTTTAGGGTAACCGGGAAAGTTTCCGCGCCCTTCCTTAACTCATTGTTCGAACTTTCCTTACTAACTAGTTTTTTGACTCCTGTACATTACGGACCTACATTTTCGGGGTTTATAGCTGGAGTGTGGTTTACAATAGGTCTCCGCTGGTTTACAACAGGTTTCCTGTTTACCTCCCGGCACTGATAAGCATAATGACCAGGTCTATTACATTTATAACAAGTTTATTGTTTCTTGCCTCGCCCTGATGCTGTTAACCGGTACATTATACTTCCTATTCACATTCAAATTATTCCCTGTTTTCCTCACGTTGTCAGCATAACCTACATTATTCGCCCTTATACACATCTCATCCAGTTCGGAATATGTGCTCGGATTTCCCATAAACACTAGTTTATTTCTGGTTTCAGGATTAATTCCCACCTTAATTAATTCCACAACATCCCTTTCATTTATATTACAACAAAGTACTTCTACTGATTCCTTAATGTCTATAATGTAGTTGGATAAGCTTTCATTATATCTTTGGGGACGGTGCACCTTTTCAAATTTTCAAAAGTTCACGCTGATGATATGGCACGAAATAATTCAATAATATTTCAAACATTAATTTGACCGTGACATTGTCCTGTTTTATTTCTAATAGTTTCGACAAAAAGAGCTCCCTGACTATGTGAAATCGCAATCTCCATAATATCCTCTTCCGTACATCTAGTTTCCTTTTTAAGTTTCAAGATTATTTTAAAGAATTCATAATAATTCTTGAACATTTAATCCATCGCAGATTTTTAACTCTTTCAAATAAACGCCTCAATGGGGTTCGGTAGTTTATTATAACTTTAAATGTGGCCGTCCCGAAAACAACACCTCATCTCTCATATTTAGACCAGACTTATCTTTCACTTCCGGTTTACTAGCCTCTTCCAGCTCCACCTTCTATTTCCAGATTGGAATCAGATAACTTACGCACACAAGTTATCAGATGTTTCCTTGTCAATTTTTAGGTTTTTTATTTTTAACAACAATTCACTTAATATACTATTCCGGTTTTCAACATGTTTAGCTATATCCTTTTTCTTCGATTTTAAACAATTTACTTAAGTTAGTTAGTCGGCGCTGCCAATGATTTATTTTTGTTTCACACCTAACTATGTCCAATGTTAGTCCCTGTTCAATGGATTCCTCCAGTCTACTTCCTAATACTTGGGTTTCTAACTTAATTTTAATCCCATTCCTCCTTGAAAGCGACCTTTCCACTCAGGTTCAAATAATTACTATTTACATCAAGACTTATTAACTGCCGTAACTTTTTCCTTAAATCTATCACTTTAAGACTAGGAGACACTTCCACACCTCTTAACCTAATTTCATAGTCCAATTCCTCCTTGGTTAACAAGTCCACCTTAAGTGCCATTTTAAAAAGTTTAATATTAAACACTTTATAAATTTCCAGTATCCAAGCCACTTATTAATGAACAAACCACTAAGTTCAATTTTATTAAGGTTCACCAGAATACAGCAGATTGGCGCACTTATTTGTATACTGAATGTTAATATACAAAATTTTTTGTTTTTATTATGATGACCTTAAATATTCTCGAACTCATAAGATTTAAGTAGATACTGGTGGAAATTAAAACTGCACCTTTTTAGAAATATTCAGGTTTATTAAATCAATCCAAATTTCAATTATTAACCTTGTATTCCACCAATGAAATGTTTTGCACAATAGTTTAAAATTACTACTTCCTTAGGCAAGGCACTTTCGATTTAACATGGACTCACTGTCCTCCAAATACGTGTGTATAAAATATAAAATAAAATAATAATCTTGAATAAATTTGTATGAAATAAAATAAATAGGCTTCTTCTCAAAACTAATAAAATAAAAATTATAAACCTTTTTAAAATAAAATTCTCAAACAAATCTAAACAGTTCTCAACAGGAATTTTTCACAAGTTCCTACAGGATATGGTTGCAGCACCTGCAGCTCTTAATTTTAACTAGAATCCCTACAATTTCAATTAAATTTCTACGTTTGACTTTAAATAAATAACTCCTTTACAATTTAGATATATATTAGTCCACACTCAACAGAATTTGATCGTTAATTTCAAATTTCAATTCCAATTTCAAATTAATTCACTTCTTAAATTTTCAAATTTCAAATTTAGAAAAATTTAATAATTCAGTCAAAAGTACTTAGCTCTTTGGTCGTGAAGGTCTTGGAGTTTGGTATTAAAATAATCTATACCAACGGATCTTACGCCCGACACTACTTTTAAAACTCGCACTAAAGACTTTACTCTATCGCTTCTCAACTCGGAATGGAAGCAGAGCGTGTTTTCTTGGCCTGCACCGACTACGCTCCTGTTCCTGCAGGCCTGTTTGAATCACTCTCAACGCAGGTTCGCCGCCTAACAAAAGATTGAGTCCACTGTAAACTATTGTTTAGCATTCACTGCCATCAAGTCAGGTCTAGACCAGATTCCAAGCGCGTTGTGCCTGCCGCTGGATTACAATATAAATTTACTTTTTTATTCCCTATCCATTTACAATTGTAAAATAAAATTTTATTTATTAAATTTTTATTTTTATTTAAAGTTATACCATGTAATTGGTATACCATATCAGTGTTCTCTTTTCAATAATCTGAGTTAACAGAAGACATGCTGCAGAGTAAAGATTATCCTGCAGCTTACACTCATTTGAATCTGTGACACAGTAATCACGCACTTAAAACTTAATCTCTGTTTAATGTGTTCTGCTGCTCCCAGTTGTGCACTTTGTAAAGTGTGCCTCTTCGTTCCAGACAGGAGAACCACCAATAACGGAAATACTTTAAATTTAGTTTGTTATAAAAACAAACTTTAAAGACATTAGGAATATAATACAAATACGGATTTGAATTACCTAATATCAGATATAAAATATTTTACACTTTGGTATAAATATTTGATAGTATTACATGTTTTATTGGTGTTGTATGTTAGTTAATGGTAGTTTTAGATAAATATCTACGATAATGTAACAAAATTATTTAACTTAGACAGCTAACCAATAAAATAGTGAAACAAAGTACTTATATGGCTATTATATCTTCAAACTTAGATTGATTCGAATTTAAATACTTAAAATAGTACTAAAGTCATATACTTTGAAACTTTTAATTTGTGCCAAAATAATAGGACCATAATATCACTGATTTTATATATATATATATATATATATATATATATATATATATATATATATATAAGCACCTAGAGTAATATTTGGAAAACCTCTAAATTTGAAAACAAACTTGTCTAACCTAAACTACCTAAATTACACCAACCCGTTCCTAATGGATGTGAACCGTGCAACAATCCACGTTGCGGTTCTTGCAAAATTATGAAAAACTCTAGGTAATTCAAAAGTAACGTAACAGGTTTAACTTATCCCATCATTGGCAAAGTAAACTGTGACTCTAAGAATGTAATTTACAAAATTAATTGTTAATTTTGTAACAAAACATTACATTGGACAAACATCTAACCACCTTAGAGTCAGAATAACAGGGCACAGATTTGATATTTTCCATAAAGAAAAGGAGAGAAGCCATTGGCCAAACATGCTGCTGAGCACAGAAAAGACAAAATTGAAGAATGTTATAACCTTAAAGGAATTAATAAGGTCTTTCCTTGTCCTGAAGACAATTATAAAATAAAATTAAAAAATCTGGAACAAGCACATCCTTTACTTTTAAAATCTAAATACCGAAATGGTTTTAAATTTAAGATAAATAATTTAATTTTTCCAAATTTCCATCTGTGCCATTAATGATATATCAGCTGAGTTTTGGAATGTTTTAGTTGCGTATTTACATGTTTGGTTATTTTATTTGTTGTGTTACTTGTTTCTTGTTTTCTTACATTATGCTTCCTGAAGATGTGGTTATTAAATCCCACGAAATATATAGAAGCCTTATAATATTTGTTTATTCATTTCAATAAGTGAAATAGTATATATATATATATATATATATATATATATATTATATATATATAATATAAACACACCTAAAACTACTGGATAGTGTTAGTTCAATTGAATAATAGTTGTGTTTTTTATTTTAAAATGTTTGAACAAGTTTTTTTATTAATTTAACCATTTTATTATACGATGAATGTAATCATAAAGAGGAAGGAAACTGGTGCGAGTTATGATTATTTATTACAGTAGTGAGGTTTATAAATTATAAGAAAATTACAAAATTACAAATATGAAAAAGAAGTAGATCTAAATAGATTTATTTATTTATTTTTTGTTTTTGTTTTACCTAATTTACAATCATGGGTTTATTGTTCCCTTATTGAGTTTTCAGCCTGATTAACCACTGTATTTTGCATGCTTTACAGCACATTCTTTGGGATATGAGTTTTGTTGTTTATAAGTATAGATCTAATTCACTTATAGCTATTTAAATGGTATTTATTACTATATTATGTGGTAAAAAATGTTATCAAAAACGTTTTGGAATAAATATAAAATAATAAACACATATAGGACTATTGACCATCTAAAGTCCTCAGATTTAATATCGAAACTGCAAATAACATGTATTGGGTTATATGAACTATCTGCAAAATTAAAAATTCTATTTTACAGCTTACTACTAATGTCTATAAATTGTCTACAAAGCCGTTCATTAAAAACTTTTCCATCACAAAACTATTAGTGTCGGTAAAAATATAAGTAAATATAAAGTTAAAAATTCTAATATGTCGTTTTTGTTAATTTAATGTATAAAAACTATTATTTTGAAATTTAATGGACACACAATAAGTGAGAAAATGTTACAACATTTTAATTTTTCTCTTTTTTTAGGAATAAGGAAAAATAAGTTGTTAGGAAGTTAAGCGAAAGTGTGACAATATATTTCTTTGAGCTTTTCTCTCCAATATCCCAAAACACTCTGCCTGAGAATTTAATCAAGCCACATGAAGACGAAACAGTTTTGTGGATTCACGAAAGATTTCAATTCACTCAGCTTTAGATAAACCTGATGTTCGGTATTATATTGTTATTACATCTTACCAGTAAGAATTTCAGTTTCTATGGATATGATTTAAATAAAGAAATTATTCTAATAATAGTTAGGTAATTATTTAAGTATTTATGTTATTTTTCTATTAATAAAATAAAATAAAATTCTACGATTATCAATATTTTTCTAAATTAAAAATAAAAACTTAACTGCATCTGTTTCAATTATAAAATGTCATATTTTTTACGATTTACACAAGAAAATAAATTGTTTGACTGTGTTTGCCAAAAACGATTTTGTGTATTAAAATAGACAAAAACCACCTTGATTTGTACAATATTACCTTGCTCACAACAACTTCAATTAAAATTTAAGACGCAGTGGCATGTTTTTATAAGTAATTGTATTATATCTATTAATGATGCAATTGTCAAAAACATTATTAGGGTAGTTGATTTTGAACCGCAATAAATATATTTTACAATATGATATACTTATAAAATATCGTTAACATGTAAGATAATAATCTTACTAATGTTATTTTATTCAGTTAGAAACAATGACAATGGCAGTTGTATGATCATTAAATTATAGGGGAAATAAGGAGTAGATAATCTAGTAGAAGTCTATTACTTTATATTTTTATTGAACATATTGACAGTTTCATTTTACCAATTTAATTAATAGTTATGTATTTAAATATTCAATATTTTCCTTATATTTTGTGTGTGTGTGTGTGTGTGTGTGTGTAAACGTATTTTTATTTTTACGTGTTCGATTATTTTGATAAATTTTGTAACGAAGTGTTTGAGTCCCCAAGTACTAACGGGGGGAAAGGCCGTACTTGGACGTGGAAGGTCGAAAGAGATGAGACAATTTGTATGGGTGGGATTAGAAATGTATAATAAATCAAGCAATGCCCTACTGCTAGCCAGCCCCCACCATAACAGGCAACCCCCACCACAACTCTTTCACTAGATAAGCAGGAGGCGTGGAGCTGGCAAGGCAGTCGGGCCCTAGCGGCCTGACCAGTCGGACGGGCGTGTTGAGCCCCCGACACCCCCGCATGGGCGTGCTGAACCCGCGGGACACCGGACGGGCGTGTTGAGCCCCCGGTACCTCGTCGGATGGGCGTGTTGAGCCCCCGACACCCCCGCATGGGCGTGTTGAAGCCCGCGGGACACCGGACGGGCGTGTTGAGCCCCCGACACCCTCGCATGGGCGTGTTGAGCCCGCGGGACACCGGGATGGGCGTGTTGAGCCCCCGGTACCTCGTCGGACGGGCGTGTTGAGCTCCCGACACCCCCGCATGGGCGTGTTGAGCCCGCAGGACACCGGACGGGCGTGTTGAGCCCCCGGTACCTCGTCGGACGGGCGTGTTGAGCCCCCGACACCCCTGTATGGGCGTGTTGAGCCCGCGGGACACCGGACGGGCGTGTTGAGCCCCCGGTACCTTGTCGGACGGGCGTGTTGAGCCCCCACACCCCCGCAAGGGCGTGTTGAGCCCGCGGGACATCGGATGGGCGTGTTGAGCCCCCGGTACCTCGTTGGACGGGCGTGTTGAGCCCCCGACACCCCCGCATGGGCGTGTTTGAGCCCGCGGGTCATCGGATGGGCGTGTTGAGCCCCCAGTAGTACCTCGTCGGACGGGCGTGTTGAGCCCCCGACACCCCCGCATGGGCGTGTTGAGCCCGCGGGACACCGGATGGGCGTGTTGAGCCCCCGGTACCTCGTCGGACGGGCGTGTTGAGCCCCCGACACCCCCGCATGGGCGTGTTGAGCCCGCGGGACACCGGACGGGCGTGTTGAGCCACCGGTACCTCGTCGGACGGGCGTGTTGAACCCCCGACACCCCCGTATGGGCGTGTTGAGCCCGCGGGACACCGGACGGGCGTGTTGAGCCCCCGGTACCTCGTCGGACGGGCGTGTTGAGCCCCCGACACACCCCCGCATGGGCGTGCTGAGCCCGCGGGACACCGGACGGGCGTGTTGAGCCACCGGTACCTCGTCGGACGGGCGTGTTTGAGCCCCCGACACCCCCGTATGGGCGTGTTGAGCCCGCGGGACACCGGACGGGCGTGTTGAGCCCCCGGTACCTCGTCGGACGGGCGTGTTGAGCCCCCGACACCCCCGCATGGGCGTGTTGAGCCCGTGGGACACCGGACGGGCGTGTTGAGCCCCCGGTACCTCGTCGGACGGGCGTGTTGAGCCCCCGACACCCCCGCATGGGCGTGTTGAGCCCGCGGGACACCGGACGGGCGTGTTGAGCCCCCGGTACCTCGTCGGACGGGCGTGTTGAGCCCCCGACACCCCTGTATGGGCGTGTTGAGCCCGCGGGACACCGGACGGGCGTGTTGAGCCACCGGTACCTCGTCGGACGGGCGTTTTGAGCCACCGGCATCTCCGCAAGGGCGTGTTGAGCCCGCGGAACATCGGAAGGGCGTGTTGAGCCACCGATGTCATTAATAACAGATGTGGTTGGATGGGGATGGCCCCCCACTCCTTCCACATGTTATCTGATACATATAAAGAGAGTTTGTATGTTCTCAGATTCATTCTGATGCAGGATCGCTACCTGATCAGAAGTACTCGTAGGAGTCGTGATTTTGGATGTGATGGTCTGCCAGCCAGTCGAGAGGACACGGAGCTAGGGGACATCATAACGCCGCTGTTTCAACCGGGGGACCATAGAGTCATGACAGCTATGCTGATCTCCTAACCCTGCTACTAGACCTCGAGCACTTCAACGGAGGTTATAAGGAGCTTACGGGGGCTACCAGACGAGATCGTGGGTTCGATACCCAGCTCGGCCATCCAGCTCCAGGTCCAGTGCGGGAGTTCTCAAGGGAACACCAAGTTGTAAATATTAGAATTAAGGAATCAGAGCTCATTTGTATATAGTGTACATAGACTGGGGATAGATGTAATAAAGCAGACCAGTGTTTCACTTAAACTGTGTTTCTCATTTTACTTTAGTGACTCAGGATAGAAATCCCCTTACAAAAGACTAATGTGGAGGTGGGTTTTCCCGCGGGATAGAAGTGTTTAGTGAGAGAGAGGAAAACCCCCTTACATATTTTGGCGCCCGAACAGGGACTGTTTAAAGTATTTTGGGTGCAGTTTGTGAGACATTGTGTTTGCTAAATTTATTAAAAAAAAAATAAAATGTTAAAATTTTTTTTGAAACACTGGTTTGGATTGTGATTAGTTGTATATATTAGATTTATAATGAAACGCTGGTTGTACATATAAGAACATTATTATTGGTACGTAAGAACATTATAGGGATATTGCCCCTATAATATTAACACACATAAACTTAAGAACTTTAAGATTTGTTTCTGCTAGTTATATGAAAATTGTGAAATTTCTGAAACTTGTTTAAAAAAATGTCAGACTGTGACTCGGACTCTGAGAGTGTCGCGACCGCCCAAAATAAAAAAGAATCCACGGATCTCGTGGATTTATCAGTTAAAGAAAGACGAACTAATTGAAGAATTGAAAAAATTTCGCCTTCCCTCCGCTGACACCGTAAAGGAACAACGAAAGATCCTTAGTCAATTCCTAAAAGGAGAATATCAATTAAACATTACTCCAGCACCTAGAGTGAATTATCCAAGCACTTCGGAACAAAACTCAAGCTCTTTGCCCTCCAGTGATAGCACGAGTATATGCAATATGGTACGGAAATGGAACTTGAATTATGATGGCGATAGAGATGTAATGCTATTCCTTGAAAGACTGAATGAGCTCAAAGAAGCATATAATAACTAATTCGGAACATCTCCTTGTAGCTTTACCTGAACTATTAAAAGGGAAAGCACTCCTGTGGTACCGTAATTCTAAATCCATGTGGAATACTTGGGACGAATTTTTGAAGTGCTTTGAACTACAGTTCCTACCGTGAAGGTTCAGAGAAAAATTAGATATCGAGATTAGAGGTAGGACCCAGGGTCAAAATGAAAGTTTCAAAGATTATACGGTGGCTATTCAGACACTAATGCGACGGCATGGAAGGTATTCCCCGGTCCAACAGTTTAACCAAATATTTGAGAATATGTTACCGGAATATAAGCTATACGGGTTAAGGAATAACATAACTACACTTCCAGAGCTGATCCAAGCAGCAAGTGACTATGAGGCTATAAAAACAGGCCGCAGCTAGCTATAGACCACCTAATGATCCAGCTCAGGCTATGTACCCAGAAGTAGCGTATCAAAGAAATCAACAGAGAAGAGTCCCTTTACCCAGACCACAAGGGAATTATCCTCCTACAAGAAAGAAAAATCCGCGTCCCAGGAAAGTACAGACCGAGAAACCAATGGTACCTGTTGGAATTGCGGTAAAAACAGGTCATTTTGCTCGAGACTGTAGACTACCAAAAAAGATCACGTGCAGGTTTTGCAGGGAAGACGGACCAACTAATACATGTACTTGTACGGAAGCGGTAAAACTACCAAAGGACTTGGAGTAAAGGGGGCACCCCGAGTCCGTGATTAACCAATACTTGGACCCCTGTCAGGCTTTACCAGATAAATTATCAATATCCGCAGAAACAAGCACTGCAGGTGATAACAGAATATATGTTAATATAGAAATAGGTAATATCTCCATTAAGGCGCTCCTGGACACTGGTGCTAGTAAAAGTTATATAAGTAACAAAACCGCAAGTAACTTTTTAAAAATGGGACTACAGTCAAGAGAAGAAGGTGAACATTATGCAAGAGTAGCCAATGGGACTCGTATACCAGTAAAAAAGTCATATCGTATAGACTGTAAAATAAATGGGCATAAATTCCCTCTAGAAGTATATGTGTTACCAGGTCTCACGTCCGAGTTAGTTATTGGATTAGAGGCCATGAGGAATTGGGGATTAAAAATAGATATCCTCAAAAACGAAGTGAGCTGGGGATCAGACGAACCCGTAAACCAAAGAGGAGAAAGAGAAAAACACCTCTCAGCAATAAAACCATTATCAGATAGAGACGAACAGGAAATCAATGAGTTTCTCGCTCAAGAATTACCAAAATTCGAAAGAATTACGGGCCCAA
Organism: Homalodisca vitripennis; assembly: GCF_021130785.1. Taxonomy (NCBI): domain Eukaryota; kingdom Metazoa; phylum Arthropoda; class Insecta; order Hemiptera; family Cicadellidae; genus Homalodisca; species Homalodisca vitripennis. The sequence goes on along the minus strand of NW_025782354.1, from coordinate 17,631 downwards.
CTCACCTTGTAGAACATGTGCTACAATTAAAACCTGGGGCTCAGCCCATAAAACATCGATATGGTCCTAAGAACCCAGCAATGCAGAAAATCATAAACGAAGAGAAATAGACAAAATGCTTGAAGCTCGAGTCATTGAGCCATCTGTAAGTCCCTGGAGTTCTCCAGTGGTTTTGGTAAAGAAACCATCAGGAAAATACCGTTTTTGTGTAGACTTACGAGCGGTAAATATGTGCACCGTCAAAGACGCTTATCCCTTGCCACAGGTCCTCGCTATCCTCGACAGATTAAAGGAAGCCAATTATATTTCTAGCATTGACCTCAAAGATGGTTACTGGCAAGTTCCGTTAAAAGAAGAAAGCCGTCCCTTAACCGCATTTACCGCCCCCTCAAGAGGACTCTTCCAGTTTAGGGTTTATGCCCTTTGGACTACACTCTGCTCCCGCAACCTTTCAGCGTCTCCTCGACACAGTCCTGGGCCCAGATTTAGAGCAAATAGCATTTGCATATCTGGATGACATCATTGTTTTGGGGAAAAAAACTCTTAAGGAACACCTAGAAAATTTGGCCAAAAGTGTTTAAAAAAACTTAGGAAGGCAAATCTTCGTCTCAACCTAGAAAAATGTAAATTTGGACAAACAGAATTAAAGTACTTAGGCCATGTGGTAAACTCCGAAGGAATATTAACAGATCCAGATAAAGTCAAGTCTATTATAGATTTCCCTGCTCCAACCACGATAAGAGAATTGAGAAGTTTCTTGGGACTTGCCGGATGGTATAAGAGGTTCGTCCCTGAATACTCTAAAACTGGCAGCACCAATAAATCGTCTACTTAGAAAGAACGTTAAGTGGAATTGGGTTCTGAAAAGGAAAATAAATCTTTTGAAGTAATCAAGTCCCTCTTAGCGAAATCACCAATTTTATCCTGTCCAGATTTCTCCAAACAGTTTTATATACAAACTGATGCTTCAGACTTCGGGTTAGGGGCAACTTTATTTCAGAAGTACGGAAATCAGGAACATGTAATAGCTTTTTCCAGTAGGAGTCTTCAGCCTCATGAGCGCCCATATTCTACTACAGAAAAAGAATGTCTCGCTGTACTATACGCCTTGAGAAAATACCGGCCATATATCGAAGGTTATCATGTTGTTGTAATTACCGATCACCAAGCCTTAAAATGGTTACATAATCTCAAAAGTCCCTCCGGAAGAATAGCCAGGTGGGTTCTCGAATTACAACAATTTGATTTTGAGGTAGAATATCGTAAAGGTTCATTAAACAAAGTGGCAGACGCCCTGTCACGTATTCCATATTCACAGACTGTAATCGAAGCCCTCTCTACCACAGACAATATCCCAAAAACATCAGAAGACGGAGTACAAAAGGATTGGTACTATCATACAATACAAAAAGTTAAAAAGTGGCCTGATAAATACTTACGATATAAAATTGAAGATGAAAAATTGTATAAGCACATTTGGAATAATGTGGGAAGGAATAACCAAACTACCACTTCACCTTGGAAACTCTGTATACCACGGGAAAAGATACAAGAAATCCTCATAGACAATCATGATAAGGCAACAGCAGGACACCTAGGCATAGCTAAAACAATAGAGAGAGTCAACCGAGTGTATTACTGGCCGGGAATGTTTAGAGACATTTCAAAATACGTCCGGAAATGTCACAAGTGTCAAATGTTCAAGCATCCGACACATTTAAAACAAGGGGAAAATGCAGTTTAGAAATATTTCCGGTCCATGGACAACGGTAAGCACGGACCTCGTTGGTCCCTTTCCAAGATCGACCAAAGGCAACAAGTACCTAGTGATGTTCCAGGACTCATTTACTAAATGGATCGAATGTGTTGCAGTTAGATCAGCCACCGCCAAAACAGTGGGGCAAGCGTTTAAGGAAAGGGTTATCTTACGCTTTGGGACCCCTGAAATTTTAATTTCCGATAACGGCACCCAATACACTAGCCAATTGTTTTCTCAGCTATCAGATGAACTAGGAATAAGACATAAGTTCACTCCCCCCTATACACCGCAGGCAAATCCCGTAGAACGGGCAAACAAAGTTATAGAAACAATGATAGCACAATACCTGGAAGAATCACAGAAGAAATGGGATGTTTTACTCCCGGAGTTTATGTTCGCTATGAACACAGCCACACATTCATCTACAGGATTCTCACCCGCCTATTTGAACTTCGGTCGAGAACTAAGGACTCCAAAAAGGTTGACGCTACCAGAATTTTACGGGGAATCTACGGAGCCTACATCACTATCACCGGAAAATGAAAACCATCTATGGGTTGGTAAGAAGGAATCTCGAAAGGTCCTATGATAACCAAAGACACTATTACAACCTACGCCGACGTCCCGTACAAACCGAAAGTCGGAGACCCAGTCTATTGTCAATTAATGCCAAACTCCTACCAAAATATACAGGTCCCCACATTATTACCAAAATCCTCTCACCGGTAGTCGTCGAAGTCAATAAAAATAGCAAGCATGTGAAAATACATGTCAAAGATTTGAAATCCACGTAAAAAAAAAAAAAAAAAAATGGTGCAAAAAGAAAACAGAAAGTATTCAAATCAATTTTAAGTATAAACTTTGTTTAACTAGTGGCATCTGGTTTATCATGGCATTAACAGATAAGAACATTCCTGTCCAGAACCTGAAACTGATAATCTAGGATTGATTAAAACTAGCATAGACGAAATACAGTCAGTCTAAGTCTGGAGCTACTACAAGTACCATCAATGGAGCTAACCAGTGAGGATTATGCGGCGATCGTTAACAACGAGAGAATTAGCGATAAGGTAATTTACGGCTTACCTTAACTTACTACAAGTGAGGGGAACCAGGTCCCAATGGCCCACCATCTTTGTGTACAACACCAACTTCATGAAGAAAGTTCTCTCCGAGAAGTACAGTGCAGTCGCCAGGTGGACTAAGAAGGTAGACATTTTCCGTTTCGAGATGCTCTTGGTGCCCTATTTTGTAGAGAACATTCGACACTGGGTATTAATAACAATAGACATGCGAACAAAACAAATTACCGTTTTCGACAGCATTCATGGGGACCACACCGCAGCCATAGAGAAATTGACAGAAATACTTAAGTGCGGAAGCACTGAACAAAAGAAACGAAATTCTACTAACCAAGAAGTGGAAACTGCTGGGGAGGAAGGCAGGCCCCAAACAATATAACACAGTGGACTGCGGAGTATTTTTGTGTATAACCGCTGAGGCCTACACAGCTGACCGCACAATCACTTTCACACAAAGTGACATCCCCTGGTTAAGGGGAGTAATTGCGGAGGAGTTGAAGAGCGGCAAACTGCAATCCCACCAAAAACCACCTCCCCATATCCCTGGAGTTAAAGCCCCACCAGTGAAGAAGGGTCGAAAGAAAATAGTACGCAGCACCTCACCGATGTTCGTGCCCAATCCCTCCCAGACTCCGACAGGACGCCGATCCACCCAAACCGGAGTTACAGGTAATAGAAATAAAAAATACAGAAGGGCCATCTCCATGATGATTAAAATGGAGGAACGTTATATGGAAATCTCATCGTCAGAAGATGAGGAGGAAGGAAACAATGCCGCCGCAACATTGGAATTGTGTCTTCAGGAAGAGGATAGACTTCTGACTCTAAAGGACCTAGAGGAAATCATAGAGGAAGTGACCACAGGGAGAACCCAAACATCAACCCTCCAACATCCAGGAAGAACTGGGGACAGACTGGGACGTCCTATCAATACACGACAGTGAGTCCCTTGACCTCAAGGAAGCAGAAGACCAGGTCAACCCACAACACCGAGCAACAGTTATTCAACTGGGGAAGCCAATTGAAGTGCTCGGGGGACATACGGCATCCTCAAACAGACCAACCGTAATTCAGCAAACATCGCTCGATCCCAGAGAGGTAACCTTCTCAGGAGAGGCAGGACGTTTGGACGAGGATACAATGACCATCACGGTACCCAACGCAACCCAACCCAGAGATCCATCTTCAACGGAGAAAACAACGAAGAAGAGGCTAAGAGACAGGAAGCAGCGGACCAGAAAAGTGAAGCGGCTGGGGAAAGGTACTAGGAAGTACAGGGACCGACAAACAGGATCCAAGTACTGGAAGAAATAACCTTACATTCTTGGTTATTATTTTGTGTTTATAGTATTAAAAAGTTATTATTGATTTTTATTATTATTATTAAGAAGTTGTTGATTTTTATTATTACTATTAAGATGTTATTTTTATTCTTTGATATTGTTAAGCAAAAGTTGGTTAATTTATGTATCTTATGTTGGTTTCTATTTTTCTTAGACAGACAAAAAGTTCTTAGATTGTGTGTGTATAAAAAGAAATAAAAAAGGGAAAAAATTTTATAAAGAGAAAAAATATTTTTTGAGTTCTTTATTATCCTTTTAATTTTTTTAGAAAGAAATGGGAGAGTGTAACGAAGTGTTTTGAGTCCCCAAGTAGTAACGGGGGGGAAAGGCCGTACTTGGACGTGGAAGGTCGAAAGAGATGAGACAATTTGTATGGGTGGGATTAGAAATGTATATTAAATCAAGCAATGCCCTACTGCTAGCCAGCCCCCACCAAAACAGGCAATCCCCACCACAACTCTTTCACTAGATAAGCAGGAGGCGTGGAGCTGGCAAGGCAGACGGGCCCTAGCGGCCTGACCAGTCGGACGGGCGTGTTGAGCCCCCGACACCCCCGCATGGGCGTGTTGAGCCCCGCGGGACACCGGACGGGCGTGTTGAGCCCCCGGTACCTTGTCGGACGGGCGTGTTGAGCCCCCGACACCCCCGCATGGGCGTGTTGAGCCCGCGGGGACACCGGATGGGCGTGTTGAGCCCCCGGTACCTCGTCGGACGGGCGTGTTGAGCCCCCGACACCCCCGCATGGGCGTGTTGAGTCCGCAGGACACCGGACGGGCGTGTTGAGCCCCCGGTACCTCGTCGGACGGGCGTGTTGAGCCCCCCGACACCTCTGTATGGGCGTGTTGAGCCCGCGGGACACCGGACGGGCGTTGTTGAGCCCCCGGTACCTTGTCGGACGGGCGTGTTGAGCCCCCACACCCCCGCATGGGCGTGTTGAGTCCGCGGGGACACCGGATGGGCGTTTTGAGCCCCCGGTACCTCGTCGGACGGGCGTGTTGAGCCCCCGACACCCCCGCATGGGCGTGTTGAGCCCGCGGGTCATCGGATGGGCGTGTTGAGCCCCGGTACCTCGTCGGACGGGCGTGCGTGTTGAGCCCCCGACACCCCCGCATGGGCGTGTTGAGCCCGCGGGACACCGGATGGGCGTGTTTGAGCCCCCGGTACCTCGTCGGACGGGCGTGTTGAGCCCCCGACACCCCCGCATGGGCGTGTTGAGCCCGCGGGACACCGGACGGGCGTGTTGAGCCACCGGTACCTCGTCGGACGGGCGTGTTGAGCCCCCGACACCCCCGTATGGGCGTGTTGAGCCCGCGGGACACCGGACGGGCGTGTTGAGCCCCCCGGTACCTCGTCGGACGGGCGTGTTGAGCCCCCGACACCCCCGCATGGGCGTGTTTGAGCCCGCGGGACACCGGACGGGCGTGTTGAGCCCCCGGTACCTCGTCGGACGGGCGTGTTGAGCCCCCGACACCCCCGCATGGGCGTGTTGAGCCCGCGGGGACACCGGACGGGCGTGTTGAGCCTCCGGTACCTCGTCGGACGGGCGTGTTGAGCCCCCGACACCCCCGCATGGGCGTGTTGAGCCCGCGGGACACCGGACGGGCGTGTTGAGCCCCCGGTACCTCGTCGGACGGGCGTGTTGAGCCCCCGACACCCCTGTATGGGCGTGTTGAGCCCGCGGGACACCGGACGGGCGTGTTGAGCCCCCGGTACCTTGTCGGACGGGTTGGCGTGTTGAGCCCCCACACCCCCGCATGGGGCGTGTTGAGCCCGCGGGACACCGGACGGGCGTGTTGAGCCCCCGGTACCTCGTCGGACGGGCGTGTTGAGCCCCCGACACCCCTGTATGGGCGTGTGTTGAGCCCGCGGGACACCGGACGGGCGTGTTGAGCCACCGGTACCTCGTCGGACGGGCGTGTTGAGCCACCGGCATCTCCGCAGGGGCGTGTTGAGCCCGCGGAACATCGGAAGGGCGTGTTGAGCCACCGATGTCATTAATAACAGATGTGGTTGGATGGGGGATGGCCCCCCACTCCTTCCACATGTTATCTGATACATATAAAGAGAGTTTGTATGTTCTCAGATTCATTCTGATGCAGGATCGCTACCTGATCAGAAGTACTCGTAGGAGTCGTGATTTTGGATGTGATGGGTCTGCCAGCCAGTCGAGAGGACACGGAGCTAGGGGACATCATACGCCGCTGTTTTCAACCGGGGACCCATAGAGTCATGACAGCTATGCTGATCTCCGAAGCCTGCTACTAGACCTCGAGCACTTCAACGGAGGTTAAGGAGCTTACGGGGGCTACCAGTCGATCCCAGGACTGCACCTGACGAGATCGTGGTTCGATACCCAGCTCGGCCATCCAGCTCCAGGTCCAGTGCGGGAGTTCTCAAGGGAACACCAAGTTGTAAATATTAGAATTAAGGAATCAGAGATCATTTGTATATAGTGTACATAGACTGGGGATAGATGTAATAAAGCAGACCAGTGTTTCACTTAAACTGTGTTTCTCATTTTACTTTAGTGACCCAGGATAGAATCCCCCTTACAAAAGACTAGTGCGGAGGTGGGTTTTCCCGCGGGATAGAAGTGTTTAGTGAGAGAGAGGAAAACCCCCTTACAATTTTAAGACCTATAGTTCTTACGACCATCAAATTCCTTAAACTTCTTGGTAAGGTTGCTTTTATTTTGTAGCTTAAACATAGATTATATTATTTATTCTAACACTACTAGGTAATATTATGTTACCTAGTGTTATTTGCTTCATAATAATTGCTAAGATTCATTATAATGATATCGTTTAAGAGAAGAAAATTTTTTGAGTTTGCTGTGAAATTCTATCATTATTATATAGAATATAATGAATAATTCTTGATATATACATTCTAGAAGGTAAATTAAATTCCCTAAAACTTAAATTTGTAAAATTTTGTAAATGAAAATAAATATGCATGTTCTGTCTTTCAATATTTCTATTTTTTGGTTTTGCATTCCACTTAAAGTAACTATATTGGTTTATGGACATTAATTGTTAATTTGGTCTGTTTCAATTATTTTACTAGAATATACTTACACGGTTATTTAGATAGCATTTTAGTGTATAATATTTACAAAACATGTTAATGTTAAAATATTTAGTTTTAAATAAAATTATAATGTGAATCAGTTGCATTTGCAATCTACGAGCAGAGAACAGACATCAAACTTATTTGATATATTTAACTGTCTATGGTATATGCCTGTGAGCAAGCAATATGTATTGTACCATTTTAATTTATTAACCGGTGCGTGGTGGTAATACATCTAAATCAGTGGCATAGTCCATAACCCCCCCCCCCCTTCTAGCTTTCATACCTAAACGGTTCATGTTTTGTGGTTCAAGTTATTGTAATCACTTGTTTAATTTAAGGTCTATTAATTAGGTTTTTACAAAACATGTATTCTTTTTAACCATTTCATGTTGGAATAGAGAGATAACTACTGTGAAGTTCAATACCAAATTGTAGCAGACCCGAGAGCCAAAAGCGTGCTTTACTGTAACAAGTAAGTGAGGGTGAAGGCTCCATCACTGTAAGCCATTAAAAAATACCTCTTATTTTTACTGTCCAAAAATTTCATTTCATACTCGTTTTATCCTTCCTATTAAAACTTTGTTTTTAAGTCCTAATGTTAATTATATTTTGCTCGTTCCTAATGAGCCAATTTCACTGTATCATATTTGTAATCTATTGTTTGAACAAATCATCCCTTTCTCTGAGCGTTTAATAATATACTAATCCATGTATCTCAAATGAAAACACCCGATCCCTATAGTTCACAGATAGTGCAACCTAGTATTGTTGGTTGCTTTACTTTTCGTATGTACATTAATATGAAATTACATAATGAAGTTTAAAATTGACACAAATCACTGCAATCTGCATAAAGACACCTCCACACAGAAATAGAGTGTTATATAGAATGGAAGTTGAAGATTTATATGGGAAATTTATATGGAATCCGAGGAATATGAAGAAGGAAAATAAGAACTATTTACAAATATAACGTATTTTGTATAAAAAAAATCCTGCAAGTTTTAAACAAAAATATCTTGAAAGGAATAAGCACATATAGCAATGTAAATACACTGCTCATGAGAGGGTAATCGATTGTAAAACCAAACGTTATTATTTGATATGCAAGTGTTTATGAAGCAAGGATACATGATACAGTTGGCTGACAGCCACATATACCGTCAAGGCCGATGGCATGAGACTCGGCACAAGCAAGGGAATTAATGTTTGGAAGTGGTCCAGGCAATCTTGTATTGTTTATGACTTTTTGTTTCAGTTAAAACATGAAACACAAGTTTTTTTTTTCAATAGTACAGTGTTGTGGATCTTTCCCTCCCCTGTTTAAATCGTCCAAAAAAATAATTTCGGTTTTGTTATTATATATAATAATTTTCTAAGGCTTACTATAATTACGAACGGTTTCAAGTCTACAACTGGGTATGCAATTGAATTAAATAAATTGTATGTAAATAAAAAATATTTAAATCGAATAATAAATAACTGATTTATAGCAGATTTATTTTGACAAGACAAGGCTAAGATTGAGGTTCTCACCGAATGTATAACAAATACAATAATGTGAATAAATAGCAGCTCTCAATGTCGGCTATGTCTTGTCACAGTAAAATGCTCTAATTCAATATTTTCTATTCGATTTAAAATATTTAATTTTTTCATTAGATTTGTGATAAAACCATCGAAAATCTTTCATTCTTTTACTTCTTGAGAAAAAATGCAAATCTTTTAGATTTTCAAAGTTTGGCAGTCTAAATAGCCACCATTTTTAAAATATTAAAGATAATTTCATAATATTCTTTTAAGTAACTGTCCTTGTTATCATAAACATTTTGAGCGATAATTGGTATATTTTAGTTAATTAGTTTTTAAAACTATAAACTGCTTTAGCGTATACAAAACAAATAAAGACAGACGGGACGGGAAATTAAGCATCATGTTCATCTGGTGAAATATATTAGTCTTTATCTAAGCAATAGCGTCGCATACCTTTGTCCAGAGAGTTACGGGGACACTCTGTGTTCAAGACCATGTGAGTTTTCTCGACGAACCATGGTCTCCTAATAGGGATTACTTTGTTCCGAAAAAGTACTTGAAATAACTACTACTAAAAGGTAATAAGGAATTACCTATAATCATAACAGAGGGATAATTCTACTTAGAACCATCTGGCGTTTAATTCAACGTGTTGGTTAGGTGAGGGTCATCACTTGGAAAGACAAATAATCATTATCCAAATCAATCACTGTTTGGTTAAGTGTTTCCATCATTCAAACCACCATTTCTATGCAGCTAATACGTATTCTTTGATTTTAATAAAGGATAAACACACAAACCAATATGTCTGAAAAACGTTATGGAATTTCGCAATAGCTATCAAATATAAATTGTTTTTGCAACGTAGGTAAATAAATGTGTTTATAAAAATATGAAGCCGCTCCACTTATTCCTTTATCCTTACTAAATTTTTTCTTTTAATCCCTTTTCTAAATGCAGGTTTTGGAAATGACAGTTGGACTCTTGCCTACTATGGCATTCATATTATTTGTAGGCTAAGTCAAAGTAGGTCGATTAATTTTTTCTCTCTTTATTTTGCACCCACTACTAGACAAAACTTTTTCAGAACCACTTAACATAATGATCTACATCTTAAAGGCTTAAATTATGATGTAGAGTCTCTCATACAGTTAGAGCTTTCCCGGAGTACAAGAGAGCCGTGATAATCATAACTGGCCGATCTACATGTCCTAAAAGTAGTAGACATGTATTTTGTTCTACAAAACTTCCGCCTCAATATTATATTTCTGTACAAGGTGTTGTACGTTCGAATGTTACATTAAGTATTCAAGAGCTGTTGGATATTTTCACAATTTCCACTAACCAGTATTATTATTCGAACTCCCAAAAATAAAATAAACAAAATAGAGCAACAAAATAACCTCAGGAACTTTCAGCCAAAAAGGTCTAGTTTCGTCGTTTTTAAAACATTAAATTATATTACTCCTTTTATAATACTACCTTTTATAAATTTACTGGAATACTATAAATTACAAAATATTGACTAATATATAAGATCGAAAATTGTTCATACATTTTGTATAATATAATGACCAAATACTCATTCTAAGTATTATATTTATGTATGTCTTTAAATTTATACATAGTTTCTGGACTTCAATATATATTATTTGATTTATATTCATACATCCTAAGAGCTTTTACAAGTAATAAGTAGTAATAAGTAGCTTATAAGCAATAACACATAAAAGGGTAGTATATGTTGAATAAGAGTTACTATTGTAACCGTGAAAACGGTGTATTTAAGCGCCATAAGTGTTTATGTACACTGTCTACTAGGTCAACTGTGTGTTTATAAGATGATTTGTTTCTATTTATTATAAGTCTGATGAAAGTATTTTCAAAAATACCCCCATCGTGCAAATTACAAATTTGGATATGGGATGTTTTGCCCTTTTTCTCTATTCATTAACAAATGCATTAGTCTTAATTTAAACTAAAGACCTAATAAGTAAATTTTCATTTCAAGTTCGTAGGGGGTGTTAATAATTTTTAATTTGATGTAATTTTTGTTATTTACGTAAATTAAAAGTAGATTCAGAGGCAAATACAGGTACGCTTTTCACCATCTTGTTCTTTGGTGCTATCACAAGGGTTACCCCGATTCTGATTCTTTTGGGATGAATAGTTTCATATTTTAGTATGAAAATAAATTTTAAAAGCAAATTAGGCCATAATATTTCTAATTTTAAAATGCAATACGATTTAAATGTAATGCAAGGTTTATTAACAAATTTTAACAAGGCAAACATTTTTATTGTTTTTTTCAAAGTTTGTAATTACTGATTAAAAATTTCAAATAATTTCAGACACTATCTTAACGTGTTACACATTAAGTATACAAATGTAAGTCTTCTTCAGAGGTATAAACAAACCTTAAGGCACAAAGCTAATCATTACATTTAAACTAATAAGCCCAAAACTAAGTAGCAACACAATATATTATTCGGAAAAAAACCAACATTTTTTTAAGCAGCAATCCAGAATATTTTAAGGCCGAATCCAAGTGATATAATTCCCCGCAACCGAGCATCAAAGAAACAACACGTATATCCACCCGGGTAGGTGGAGGTTAATCTGAGATTAAAACTGAGGAAAAAAGATAAATTTAAACTCTCGGAAATATTTTTACAATTTTTGTATTGCATAATTATAATTAAGTGAAATATTTATTACCTACGCAGGATAGTTAATTATTTTTAAGATATATGACGTTTAAAAAACTTTGTCTCACATGTGGTTGTGACAGTAATGAGCCATTTTTATTCAACGTGTTTTACTGTAAGTGAACAATAGACAGAGGCAACATGTTCGGACTGGCAGCTTTGAACTCGGCCTTGCTAACTGGAAGTCGATATTGTTCATGGGAACAGAGCGTAGATTGAATCAGTCCAACAGTAACTAGCACCTGTTAGGATAATCACTCATCCCAGAATTTGATAACTTGAATCGTACGAAACAAAATAAATAACATTATTAAACGCATTAAAACATTATAGTTTTTAACTTATTTTTCCGTTATGATATAGCAAAATATTTACACATGAGGCCTAATAAAATACAAATTTGTAGCAGATAATTTTCCTAGATACATCACAAGCAAACTCTCATCAATTAAGCAGTTTACTCGATACTATAATTACTGCACCTGCAGCGCCAGCCTAAGAGGTGTTTGATTAAACCTTAACGAGGATTCTAATCACATAAATGTACGGCCTCTCGTCACTTGAGCTGATTAGTTATTAGTGTCAACGTGATTGAGTATAACGCTTCATTGTGATTTTATATTTTAACGTATATTTGCCTGTTGACACGTATATTTGCAAATGACTCTGACATTATTTTCATAACGAGTAACTAAAACAAAGTTACCTGTTCTTGTAATCGTGTATCTGTTAAATCTAATAGTTTTTTAGCCAAATTTACCCCTCTAGCACGTTAGATCTTTAAGTTATTGGAGGCTTAGTTATATAAGGCATATTAACTGCATATTAAATAAGCAGTTAAATAAGCTAATGAAGCAGTTCAGTGTGAAACAATTTTACAATTTTTAATTATTAATTATTAACAGTAATCTTATGGCTTTAGTCGTTCCTTTTTCTTTTTTTAAATTAAATAGGATTGTAGGAATGCAATTCAGTTAAAAAATTAATATGCAAGGAGCCCTATGGTATTCTTTCAAAACATAAGTAGGTATGTAACTAGTATGATTTCAGTGTCATAAAAAACTGTCTCATATAATAAGATTTTAAATAAAAGCTTGTTTAGAATTGTTTTAGAATTTTCGCATGTAAAACAGGCATAAATGGTTTGAATCAATTAGATTTCTGACACACCGCAGTTTTAGTTGTGCCTGCCATGATGATTCGATCAAGAAACAATGTAACACCAATGTTGGAAAACTTTGGAAAAAAAAGCGTCTACTTTTGGTTCTTGTAATTTACTTTAGGTTTCAAGATTACTTCCTAGTTGTGCAAATTAGTTTACCTTGTTTTCTAGATGAAGAAGGTGTGCGTTAGACATGTAGGATTGAGAGAACCCCAACATTTGCGGCCCTTCATTTTACACAACTTATTGCAGTTAATATGTTTATAAGTTTGGTTTTCAAAATCTACTTCTGTGAAACAGCGTTTAATTCCAGCCGTTTATTATATATTGTAGACTTAAAACACCTTCAAGTGGCCATGAACAGAATTTTCTGTTTTGTTTCCATCGTACTCTGTTGAACTGTCAAAATGCATCTAAAATTGGTCCTTCCAATATACGTGTGTGTGTAACATAATTGGAGAATGTGAAATGCTATAAGGTGACTTTTCTTTTTTATAACTATGAATTATGTAAATACTTACGTATGAATAAAAATGTATTAGAGTCAAAAAGTGGCTATTCCACCCTTTCAAACTAATTTCATATCTTATTTATTTAGGCTTTCACGCTTTAATTTTCACTGTTTCCACAACCAAGGAAATATAATAACTATATAGGGGCGATGAGAAAAATTCTCTCCATCCACATCTTTTGAATACTAACAATTGTACAAAAGAGCTAACCTATATCGAATGCTTTATGTACAAAACATTCACAGCTTTGTTTATTTAAGAAGCGTTTAAGTAATACTACTAACGCATTAAAAGAGTTTTTCAATTTTGTCACTGGTTCAATTTGTTGTAAGCATTAAATAGTAACTTGGAATATGCATGGCATTAGTTATATATTATTTTGCATAGTACTATAAATTTAGTACTAATTTAATTTGTATTATGTTGTATATAGATTTAATCAAATAATCCTTAATGTTTATCATAAGAATTAATACCTTATTAAGAATAGTAGCTATTGTCGTTTTAAACACCAGGTCTTCAATAATAAACATACTATATCACGAAAATGTACTTAATTTTTTATTACAGATTATTACGTATCGAAAAATATACAATATCACACCAGTTTTGGTTTTGAATATTAAATACCTCTAAGGTTGCTGTAATATATATAATTATATATATATATATATATATATATATATATATATATATATATATATATATATATATATATATATATATAAATAATATACATGTAATGAACCATTCACTCATATCGAACAAAAGCCCAAAGGTCATTACGCATTTCACTTAAGTTTCTTCTCTTTTATTAAACGAATAATTTCCAGCGTAGCTACATTAACCAAGAATTCACAGCTAAATATAAATCTTCTAGTAATGCCACAGCCCAAGACCTGTTTATATAATTGTGGATATCGCAAAATGAAGCTGTACTTAGATACTTTATCTGGGCCTAGGAAAACTCCTTATAAAAATATAATTGCCGAGAATTGGAGTAGATTCATATCTTGCCACGCAGACTATCCAGGAGTCCTACCTGTGCATCGGTTTGACATTAACTTGGGATTCGGAGTCCCTGCACTTGTAGACATTTTTCCTACAAAGTGGAATACGGTATCAGAATGTACAGCCACCCTTTTATTTATGCCATACTTTGCTCTGGAGGTTTTCCCTGAAAAGCTGTTTGTTATTGATATGTTTTTTCATCATCATGGGTTCTTCTTTGCTCAGAGACCCACTTCGGACCCTTTAACCATTGCGCCCGTTTTATAGACTTTCTATTAGCTTCAATTTTAATTGGTTCAGGGATTCATATATACAGTTTATATTACTAAACATAAAAAATTTCAGAGTAAAATTTAGATTTTTTATTATGCTTTTACAGCTGTTGAATTAAATAACAATTTCATATTATATTGAAATAGAATAACTAATAAATAAGGCTAAATTACCTTAAAATATAAGAAATGGAATGAAGCATCTTTCTTAACTCTTGACTGTTTAAATACTTATCTACTATAGGCCTTACAAATGAGGTGGCTTTTATGGATTTGAAAAAAAAAATTAATGAAGGAGTGTCTTAGCTCATTTGGCAGCGAATTAGAGCTTCAAACTTAGATAATATGTTACCTCTTCCAATGTAAAATTTTAGTCGAAGAATTGGATATTGGAAATATCGTATCTAGTCCAATAAGAAGTTTGCTTTTAAAAAATATACTCATTGGTCCTTTACATAATATTGTTTTCATTACTACCTTTCTTTCAAATTACTTAGTTTCTTCTATGATTATCTTATTAATTAAAATATGTGTTTTTTAATCAAGTGAAATGCCTAAGAATCCACCACTCCCAAACTTTAAATGCATACTACACAGTAGTAACAATCTCGTATTTGGCTGGTGCTGATATTATTTTAAGAACAAAAACAAGCAAACTTAATTTGCTAGCGCAAAATAAGAGTAAATGTCTACTTTCCATTTTAGGACCATCATCGAGCACCACACCTACGACACATTTTCCATATTTCCAAATATGACATGTCCGTTTAAGTATGTGGTTGAAAAAGTGGACAACTTGAATTTTGCTTGTGTTTAGAATGAGTCCATTCTTAAAAAACCTAATGGTTCATCCTTTTGTGGTTACATCCAATAATTCTCAATTATAATTTTACCTCCTTACAATAAGTGCGGTTACATCACAATAAGGGTTGTTCTGGCTCTGATGAAGGCATGAGGGAGGTCATAACCCTAAAACAGAGAAATGTAGTAGTAGTCACAGAACAGAGGCTTGTGGTACCTTACATATTTGCAATAATCCCATGGCAAAAAGTGATTAACGCAAAACTTGTTGGATTATACATCGGTATGCTCCCTGCTTTTCAGATAAACAGTAGAATTATTTAACTACAGTACAGCGAAACGTTTTTAAACTAAACTGTCGTCAATACATTTACATATTTTAAAGTTTCATAGCATTGAAGTTGTGCATTCCTTGTAGTTTAAAAATAAAAGTATAATAATCTGTTCAAGTAAATACAGCAGCTGACGTTTATGATTGATAAAAAACCGAATTGCCAATAATCAGGACATTTGTATCTATCGGGATAATTTATATATAGAAAGGAAAACCTTTTGATATTTTGTTATATGTTACAGGAAAACAAGGAGACTGGGCGATAGTTTGTTACATCCAACATTTTATAAGTGTAATGAGCGGTTTTATACGCCTATTTCTTTAATTTACTTCTCTGGAAAATATTATGCTTCAAGAAAAAAAATTATTAAAGAAGCTAATGGTTGCGCAGTTATTAAAGCTAAAAGTTTTACGACTCTTATTTTTAATTTCATTACAGCTAGCTAATTTGCATTTATCAATTTACTAATTGTATGATGCTCCTTGTGTGGAATCTGTTGGATAAAGGAATTTCAATGATTTTTATTTAGATACATGAAGAATTTTTGAAACTTCTTTGGGGTTTAAAAAAATGTTACTTTTTAACATGTAATATGATGTCTCCATTCAACCAAATTTCCAGTTTTCTTACAAACAATCATTCACCAAGCCTTCAATAGATAACAGCCACCTGAGATATAATTATCTTTGCATGAGTTTTTGTTGTTCTAAATACATTGTTTTAAAAGTTTCGATAAGTTACATCATAATATATAGACACAGTCAGTATTATTTTTTAGAGACTAGTTTCATAAGTTTAAGACTATTTCACGAAAATATATGTTCAATAAGTTCAAAAGCACTATTAATTTTTAATGTTGAATTAAGCTTCAGTTCAACTTCCATTTTGCAGCATCTGTCCTCATCAGTCCAAAAATCAGGGTTTGACAAACAGACTGCCACTTTACCTATTTATTATTTAGGTGTCTATGATGTGAAAACGATGTAAAAAGTTCGTTTTGAGCCGAATTTCTTTGGATGTCTTCAGACGATCATGACTCCAGTCAGGTCCCAGGAGTCAAGTCTGAGACTGCGTCAGACACCATACGCTGCAATAGGAAGCTAAATTTAACACTGAAATTCAATTAAAACCTTCTTAAAATAAGCTACGTAATCATCGATATCCGTTTTTAATTAGGGATGCATTAACCAATATTTACGTCCTGAACTGTGGTGATATATTATATATATATATATATATATATATATATATATATATATATATATATATATATATATAGGTATGCCAGTTTGTTTACTCATACACATTGCAAAGGGTTCTTAGAATTTACCTAACGTTTGCAAATAAAAACATACCAATTTGTCCAAATAAATTTGGTTGTTTCAATTACAGACGAAGTGTTGAAGAACTATTAGTTTTGAAAGCCAATCAATTACGTGACCTATCATCTGAATAATTGCCTATTAATCTAATTTCATGGGAGCTGTTTCCAAAGTACACTCATGCAGATAGATCGAACGTTAATTAGTTCAGTTTATCATTTTCATTTACGGGCTAACGTAGAGCTCATGTGAATACGAGGATAAAACTCTAGTCACTTTTAAAAAATACACATACCAGTCCTGCTACAAAAATAGCATTTTTTGTAACAACTTGCTTTATTTAATTTCCAGATATAAGTAACATTTTCACTAGACAAAGATTCTCATCTCATATGTAAAAGCATAATCTAATTAAGAATAAAAATTCAAACATCACTATAATAACTGAAACAGTCTCATAGTGATTTGATATCAGGAATTCAGATTGACAACCTCACAAAAAATATACATTTTTAGGTGTAATAAATTACTGCATAACATATGTTTGCTAATATATAATTAAAGGAAACAATTAAAGTGAGTACAGGTCTAACGGTAGTATCAACAGGAGTATTAGCAAGGTTGCTAAAAGTTTTTAAGACTCAATAAATTTTGTACTTTTAATTTTTTTTATGGTTTATAGGAATTATGGTTGGACGTTTCTGTGTTCACAAATC
>NW_025782353.1:0-34984 GCF_021130785.1 Homalodisca vitripennis | reverse complement strand
AATAATTTTCCCAATTTAAATTTTTGATATTTTGGGGAATTCCCCTTTCGATAAAATAAAGAGTTACTTGAATTATATACCCAAAACTATGATTTAATTTAAAATTTGTAATAAATTAAAGAAAATATTCTAGTTAAAATTACATCACGCACATTTTAAAATGTAAAGCATATTTTAAAATGTAAAGCATATTTTTAAATCTTTAATAACGGCTTACAATAACGTACAATTTCAGATAACGTTTCTTGTCATAAATTTTTTAAATTTATATTATCTTATGGAACAATATTGACATTCCATAGTGTTCATCTTATGCCTATGATAATTTCTGTGGACAATTTTACATATTTATGCATGCAGTTGACTATTAACGAAGGTTTAAATAAATTGACTACACTTTTTGGAACATTAATAAATAGTACAGATAATATACGAGTTTCTATTACATTATTATTTGAGAGTTTCATAGGGCGTGTAAGTACTAAGTGATTGAAATATTCAATACCTTCAATAGGAAAATTTCACTATATTAGATTATTTTTGTGTATATATTAGATGAAATTCTCAGTGTTATATATACAAAAGACACAACGAAGCCTGAGGAATAACCGCACCATTGAGCTGATTCGATAGCTTCAGTTTTATCCGAGCTGGAAAGCGGAAATAGGCTTTACTATATTTATTGTTGGCCATCTACGCGTACATTTAAGTACATTTCGAAGCATTCCATACTATGTTAATAAAGTTTTATATTTCTGTTATGCCAATAAAAGCATATTTAAACAGTTTAAAATAATGTTTAGGATTTATATAATGATATGATCATTTATTTTCAAACATTAAACATTACTTAAATTTAAAAACATATCAAAACTTGCTAACCACATTATCTAGTAATTGGAGCCACATATACAGTGTCGCATTACATCATAAAATAGTAGTAACTATATCTTTTTTAATTATTGAATTGAAAAAATTATACATATTTTATTAATTTAAAACCATTGCTAAATATATATAAAACTAGAGGGCTCTTCAAGCTTAGATAAGGTTGAATGTTTAGTAAATGTAACCTCTATTTTCATTTTTTTACATATTTTTAAGCATAAAGTAAGCTTGATGGTAACAAGACTTCTTATTTCAATCTTTTTTGCAACCGTGAACATTGGCGTTGGAAGTATTACTCACATGAACCAGAAGTGCTCATACACGTGAAAAGCCTTCGAAATTGCGTGCAAAGCCCGCGGGTAATTTGTTTAGTTTGTTGTATTTAAATAAAAGTTATTTTTACGACGACGTAAATTTATACAAATTAATATATAACAGTAAAACTTTTTAAATGTATAATGTTCAAAACAATATGAAATATAACCAAATATCAATTATTTATTCATTTAATGTATTTTGCGAAAACAAACATTTAAGTTGAAAGAATGAATTATACGCATTTTATTTAGCACTATAATATTTACCGTTCTATAGCTGTTTATTGGTTTCTCATATGAAAACATCTAGTTTTCTAAACAACCAAAGCTAAACACAAAATTTGTCATGAAAGAGTTTGACCTTCGAGCTCAGTGAGCGGATATCAGCTGTCTAGTGAGCTCAAGAGAAACATAGGATCACTTTGTCAATCCGCTTAGATCCGATACTGTTCACCCAGTTGACAACTACTAGCTCCAGGACATTGCGGGGCTAACTTCGTACTTGAGGCAGTAGCCTACGTTCTAGTAAACTCAAGCGAAACATAGAATCACTTTGTCAATCCGCTTAGAGCTGGCACTGTTCACCAGTTGACAACTACAAGCTCCAGGACATTGCGGGGATACTCGTACTTGAGCAGTAGCCTGCGGTCTAGTAAAACTCGAGCGAAACATAGAATCACTTTGTCAATCCGCTTAGAGCCGACCCTGTTCACCAGTTGAAAACTACAAGCTCCAGGAAATTGCGGGGATACTCGTACTTGAGCAGTTGGCTTGCGGTCTAGTGAACTCAAGTGGAAACATAAAGATCAACTTTGTCAATCCGCTTAGAGCCTGTACACTGTTCACCAGTTGACAACTACAAGCTACAGGACATTTTGTGCGGGGATTACTCGTACTTGAGCAGTAGCCTGCGGTTCTAGTAAACTCAAGCGAAACATAGGATCACTTTGTTCAATGCGCTTAGAGCCGACCCTGTTTCACCAGTTGAGACTAAAAGCTCCGGGACATTGCGGGGATACTCGTACTTGAGCAGCAGTAGCCTGCGGTCTAGTAAAATTCAAGCGAATAACATAGGATCACTTTGTCAATGTGCTTAGAGCCGACACTGTTCACCAGTTGAGACTACAAGCTCCGGGACATTGCGGGATACTCGTATACTTGAGCAGTAGCCTTCGGTCTAGTAAAATTCAAGCGAAACATAGGGTCACTTTGTCAATGTGCTTAGAGCCGACACTGTTCACCAGTTGACAACTACAAGCTCCAGGACATTGCGGGGGATACTCCGTACTTGAGCAGTGGCTGCGGTCTAGTGAACTCAAGCGAAAACATACGATCACTTTGTCAAGCCCGATTAGAGCCGACACTGTTCAACAGTTGACAACTACAAGCTCCAGGACATTGCGGGAATAGTCGTACTTGAGCAGTGGCTGCGGTCAATGTGTGAGAGGCAAACATTAGAGACTTCTGAACGTCTGGAAGTTTTCAGTTGATGGAAGACTTGTGACCTCTAAATATTTCCGCCAATTTGAGGCTTTTCGAGAATTGACCACATATCCATATTTGTTCTAACGAAATATTTATGTTCAATTTCCGATTAAATACATGCAGCTAAACTACGTCACGTTAAACTATTTGAATCTTCTTCATAATAGATTTAGTACGACCTAATATGTATGTTTCCAATTAATTATGTTCAAATGAATCTGTAAGATTATGATATACTTTTTTACTTGTCCGGATAAAACAAGATGTAATAGACTGATTTAAAACGCACCTATCAGCATTCTATTTAGAACCATAACTTGTAAGCACTATTTTAGTTCAAAGTTACTGTCTTGAAAAATTCACAATTAATTATGAATGTTATAAAAAAGGTAATTCTTTACTGTTTAGGTATTGGTGAAACAATTTGAATACTTGTGCTCTATATTGATAATCCTATATAACCACTCGCATGCGTAAAATTGGTCTTATTTATAACATGATGAATTTTTTATACGAGGAATAAATATTTAATAAGATAAATTATTATATTACCATCTCTAAAATATTATACATTTACCTCAAATAACATTACTGCAGGTTAGTATTGTACACATGAACCACAACTAGGCTAATAGGTCTAGCTATACAGCGCTGTGTGACGTCAGCAACAAAAGGCGCAGATGTATTGAAGCCGAGTTCTATGAACAACACTATATAAGAGTGTTCAAGCGGGTAACCAGTTAACGAGCTAACTTTGACACTGCCTTCAAACGATGTTACTGTATCATGTGTTCTTTCTTCAACACTAGCAGTGAAGCGCAAGCAAGCACATTACAATCCTCTACATTATGTGTTTCATGAACGTGTCACTGAGACACTTCTAATTTAATCCTCATTACAATCTGTGAGCTAATATATATAATGATTCTTATTGAGTTATCTACTCACTTTGTACAGGCACAAATATTTGGTAATATAACAGTCGGATATCTACCCATAGCTTACACCCGAGAACAATTTTAGGGATATATCACCCCCGTAATATTTTGTTATAGTGTAGAGTATTGAAAACTGAAATAAATTTACATTATGATAATTGTGAAATTGAAATGCGCAAGTATATTACACTACTCGTTCTACTAAGGAAAGAGTTTGCGATGAAGGCTAACAGAGGCAGAAAACAAAGTTGAAACAGAAAGGGCGCAGTGCATGCTGTAAACAGATTCCGAGGATACTCGTCAAGGATATGACAATCAAGGTCAGTGCAGACTACAGAATAGCCCTCTCAACTGACAAGGCTCTGTATCCTGAACGAAGGACACTACCGAGCGTGCATTGCGGCTGGTTTGCCGTTTGGAATATTACGTATTTTTAAATGTATACCTTTGTATCAGTCAGTTTCTTAGATATATTATATTTAATAAACGATTCTTCCCGGTGATTCTGATTTAACTATGAGGGAGTCTAAAATTGAAATACCTATAGATTATAATTGTGTGGGTAATATATATGAAGGTGGATCGGAACGTCCAGGATATAGTCAAGATACCAGTTGTGTAAATAAACGAAAAACAATCTTTATACACATTTTAGATGGAGCCAGATATCTACTAGCGCTTTATGGTTACATATATGAATAAACAAGTTGGTACACCTTTAATGCCAGGTTTATCTATCACTCCAACTGTAAAAAAAAAACATGTATGATTTTGGAAATATATGGCAGTGCTGCCAAATCGATCACGAATCAGTGAAGACGCCAAATAAACATCTTCACACAACACAAAATCACTTTGTATGCCATACCAAAGAATACACGGCAGCGAAATCGTCTCGCATAGTCAGTTAGTTCTGATTATGAACTACTTTAGAATTCATTACCATTAACCGACCAACAAGCGAATGTTACAGTAACATTTTCTCTTAACGCAATGAACGGCATACTCTAATTAAACTTAGTTGAGTCTTTAATAGTAAACTGTATCCGTCTTCTCTTTGTTGTTTTGATAGTTAAAATTGTGATTATCTTGTTCAATTTTAAATTACTATATCTTACCACTCCTCCTCATTTAATCGACAGATCAAATATAAAATAAGTATGTCCTCAACAGTTATTGCTCACAAAGTTATGTAGGCACTATTGTCGTGGATTATCTCCCCGAAATTTTCAGATGGAGAAAGCACCGCTTTCACCTTCAATGACAGTTTAACAAATGGTGTTTGAAGCAACAGAATTTATGATACCCAAAGATTTTAAACGTAGACACAAGCTTTTTGTAATGGTTTGTAAACTAGAACGATACCAACTTATCTTGCCTTGCAAGTCCAGGAGTGTTTCCACAAACAAAGTTTAAAAAAGGTTTACCGTGTTGACTTAATAACAGTGCTAAAGTTTTTTATATCCAAACTTTGTTACAGTTTACAAAAAGAGTTTGATAACACGTCAGCTACAGTTACTACTGTCCTTGGCTCTACTACTAGAGCCGCTGTTGGAAACATTTGACAACGGCATTCTACACTGTGGTCTTGACATTAGTTTAGTCGGGCAGAAAACTCAATAAAGTACTGCAATAAGTTCTCAACTACAAGTACTATAATGCATTTCAATTATTAGTCTGTTGTTATTGTTTTTTGTGTTATGCCGGTAGATAACTTTCTATCTTCATAATGGAAATAAAATAATGTTTGCTTCTCTTAAGATTACCTAACTAATTATCATATTTGTGTCCAATTACGTCCCTCTATGTAACAATTTGGGCCATAATCATATGGGGCTGACTGTCTTTTTTTTATTTATTATATTTTTTAAATTTTGGTATATTTAAGGAAGAATACTATATCTCTCTTCGCACTTCACTTTTTCTTGTGTAAGGTTCAGGTTCTCCTTATATTAACCTATATATTAGTTATGTAACATTGCTGACTAAAATGTTAATTTTATGATTTAGAGAATTTTTTTAGGTTTTATTTTTTTTACACTTGAAAATCCTCTTGGTTAGAGACATTACGCGATAAAAGTATTTGTTATAAAATACAAATATTTTTACTTGCTTAAAGCAAATAGAGAACTACTCTCAAATTTAGTGATAAGACAACCTTAATTCAATATTATAATCTATTAATGTTTCCTTGAATAATTTAAATGTATTAGAAAATATGTGTATGAAATAAAACTGTAATAAAATCACGTACCATGTTAATATAGGTGTTTATTCATGCATACTTTTGCAAAAGCTGTACGCGCGAACATTTAAGTAAAATAAATCAAACAAATTTGAATTACAATAACAGCAATAAATATACAAAAGTTTTAATTGAATATTGAGACTAAAAATCCGTATAAAAGGGTATTTATTGCCATATATGTTATGGTAATAACTTATACAGTTTTCTTTAAATCAGTTTTATATACATATTCCTTATTTTAAAATTATTCCATCCCAAAGAGTATACATTTAATAAATGTATATTCTGTGGTTGTATTGTGACGTCGGGGCCCATGTTCCCGCCGTCTGGAAGTACTGGAGGGGGAGGTCAGCAAGGAGAGCGCCCGAGGCGGTGTGTACGTGAGAGGACTCCGGCGCGAGCGGATGTCCGAGCTCCCTGAGGGCCGATCTAGTGTAGGGCTTAGCCTAGTGATGGTCGTGACGCGTGGTGTCCGTCCGTGGGTTCGGAAGTGTTGTTGTTTAAGTTAATAAAGTTGCTGTAATCTGAGCTGCGTTTGGTTCCTGAGTACACCCCCTTCGCCCCAGCTGAGCAGAGGCGTGACAAATTGGTGGAGGCAGCCGGGTATCCTGAGGTGATCCAGAACCAAAGACGGATTAACGATCCCAGGTTAGTAATATAATATTTAATAGTAATATAATATAATAGTGAATATTTCTTTTTAAAATTCGGAATGTTTTTTTTAGTAAATTGATTAAGTTGAAAAAAAATGTAGATTGAAAGAACAAGAGAGTAAGTTAGTTTTTGATCCAAATAATTGTAGTAGTTAACCTTTTGAAAGCAAAGTGTAATTTGGAGAGTAAATAATTTTATTTGTTTTCTCGTAGCTTGTAAGCCGAACATAATTTTGTAGTTGTTGTAAGAGTAGCCTACTTAGCAGCCACAGTGCGTCGAACCAAGGTACCGGTAAGGGAGGCAACCTACCCGTGATGTAAACAAAGCTGTTTCTTTTTTATTGGTGAATAGAATAATTTTGAGAAATAGTTTGTGTTGTTATAAAGTGGTTTAAAAAAAAAAAAGAAAAGAAAAAAAAGAGAGCTTGTCCATGGGTAGGCCAGGTCAAACCCAATTGGTACGACGACTGTCGCGGCATTAATATGTTGTGGTGTTTTGAATAACCCTTGTGTTCAGGGGAATGTGTAATATTTAAATTGTTGATTTTATTTGGATTGTGATAGTGATTTTGATTTTGTTTTGATTTAATTTTGTTCTGATTTGGTTTTTATTTAAATCTTAATTCGTGATAGGGTGGAGCAATCGTATGTTCGTCCCCAAACATCAAGTTTAGTGTGAAAAACAAGAAGTCAGTCAAGGCTGACATCAGTTAGTGAGGTTCCCGAAGACCCAGGACAACCCCAAAGACATCTTGAGGAAGTAAGAACCGTAGCTGAAGTAGATTTTAATTCCCCTACCTGGTAGTGGTCCTGACGGTGAAGAGGAAAGTAGAAGCCTATGGCTGAAGCCAGGGGGACTGTTATTACTCCAGGAAAGTTCAGGGGCGGAATGGAGGACAACGTGGAGGAGTATCTAGCCCAATTTGTGGAAGAGTGGCAAAGGCCAATGGCTGGAACGAGGATAAGATGTTTGGTTATTCTCCCCTGTTACCTGGAAGGGGGCCCGCTCGCCGCTCTGAAATGGTACGAAAACCTAGAGCAATCTTTAGGAGCCAATATTCACCTGGGAGCGGGTAAAGAATGGAATGAAGGATACGTTTCAAGCAATCGCATGGGATGAACAGATGGAGTTCCGACTGCGGATGCGGATGCAAGGGGAGGAGGAGCCCGTAGAATCGTATGTACAAGATGTGTTAAATTTATGTTCAAAAGTGGACCCCGGAATGAACGAGAGAACTAAGATCAAACATGTTTTTAAGAGGATTAAGGCCATCTCTATTGGAGAAAGTGATGGTGATGACCAATGACACTCTAGAAAGCCTACTGGCTAACGTAAGGAAGATCCAGACCGCACGTTTCATGGCTGGACAGCGGGTAGACCACCTACTGGGGGAAGTCTCATCAAAGGCGACAACTACAGGGAACGCCAGTCAGCCATCCAAGACGGAAAGAAAACACAGGAGCTAGAAAGGCAAACTAGAAAACTTAACATCTGAATTTGCCAAGTTAAGCATGCGTCTTCTAGAACAGCAGGAGAAGAATCGAGATACACGAGGCCGCATGACTGAGAACAATAAGCAACAGCCAAGGGTTCAGTTCGAAGTTCCGAGGGAAAGAAGAGCACAAGATGGTGAACAATATGGAAGGTGGAACCGAGGGAGAGCAGCAAGAGGAGCCTACTCCACCTCGAATCGTGGAAGAACTAGTGACGGTCGAGTGATATGCTACCAGTGCAATAGACCCGGTCATTATGCTGTTGCCTGTCGCTCAGGAAATCAGGGAAACGACAGAGGGAACCACTAAATCAGGGAGCGAGTGGTTCCGCTAGAATGAGCTCCCGACAACAGAGGATGAGCGTCTTGTGCCAAGAAACATGAGCGCCGAGAATGGTATGACACATGGAGGAGATACAACCGTAATCCACGCCATGAGTATCGCCGTGGAGATTTTTACCAACGCTATACCCAAGGAATTCCCTCGTCCCGAGGCCAGTACTGGTTAGAACCGTGGGAGTATTGGAAATAAAAAGGAAAATTAAATCAGAGGACAATGCCAATAATATTAGATACTGGGGCCTGTGTGAGTTGTGTTGATGAGAATCTGGTAGCCAACGTGAGAGACAGGATTAAAGCAGTACAAGGAATGAATGTTAAGACAGCCACCGATGAGCCGGTACAGATTTTTGGGTAGAATAGAAATTATCTTAGAAATCAGCCACTGTGTGATATTGTTCCCAAGTGTTTGTGGCCAAAGGAGTGGGTGACTGTTGTATCCTGGGTAACTAATAATAATTAAATTGTAAACTCATAATTATTCTGTAAATACAGGGGACCCTTGAAATAGTTTTAGAATTCCTAGATTTGGTTAAGACTTAATGTTTAAGAGGATTGGTACGTCGCAATGACATAATAATTTGTTAGTAAAATATAATTGCCTATTGTATTATAACACTGATGTAAAACAGTTAATAATAATTTATGTTGTTCTTCCAGTTGTCATTAACGTAATTATGAATTAAGCGTTGACAAGTTAGTTTCTAAGATTGTAACACTGTATACGAAACCAAATGTTGTATATGGTTATGCTAACCAATGTTAAGAAATAAGTATTTGTTTTTGTAATTTGTTTGTAAATTGGGGAATAAAAATAATCAAGTATTAGCTTGTCAATGCATACAAAGTAACTTATAAGATGTTCGGGTATAGTCAGCTATTAACATATTCTTGTGTGGTGTTGAGGTAGTTATGTTGAAAGGTAGTTAGATGTGTGTAAAGAATAAAATTTAAGAGATAAAAGCTTTGTTGAAAAACGAAGTCATTTCATGCTAAGTCTTAGAGCACCGGTGGGAAGTCCAGTAGCTCAGAGCCAGGCCGGTGACCCGCGAGGTCAGGTGACCAGAGAGGCCGGACGGCTACTGCTGACCACAGCTACTTTTGTCACGTAGACACTGCCGCTGTGCACAACTTCAGTTACAAAACTTTGTACCACCTCTTGCACTGTAAAATATCTGTATCCTGTAGTAACATGGTTACGCTTATAATGTCCTACTATAGTTTGTTTCACTTGTCTATGTTAATGAGTAGGAAGATGTCAAATATCTAGAATAGCCTTGTCGTGGACTAATAATTACAATTATTTAGTTTGGGTCCCTATAATAATATCCACTTTGTAAGGTTATTATCTATAACAAAAAAAAAGTGTTTTTGCAATAGTAAGTTATAGTATGGGTAGATAATAAGGATTAATGTACTAGTTAGTAATTTGGTAAATAGTTCTAATAATATTATCACGTTCTAATATTATCATGTTTGAATTGGAATATCGTCATTGTACTAGATCATAAGAAAGGGCAATATAGAGGATTAATATATTTTGTTTTGTATGACTCGCACAGAACAGGCTGAATGGTTCCGGAATGTGTCATGAACTCATTTATTCATATACAATTATAATTTCTCGCTTCAAGTAATTATAAAGACATGTAAAGTTGATTAATGTATTTTTAATATAAAATGTCGAATATACCTACACGTAAGGATAGATGTATAATATAAGGGAATGGACACCACCGCGGGTATTTAAGAGTAAGTTTCTATGAACTAATGTTTCTGTCAAATAAATGCGATTACACCAATAGCAAACATTGCTAACTAGAGTAGGTAGATAGGCTCTCGTAGGACAACATGTTTTTGTAGAAGGCAAACCTTTGTGAGGAACGATTCATTGCCTGTTGCTGGAATAACATTTAAAATTAATAAACTTTCCCTGGAAATGTATTAGTGAAGCGGTACCGATGGGAGCGAACGACTGAGGGCTCGTGGTCGGGCCGTCCCAACGCCAGAGACTTTATGTGTAATCGAGCCGTCCCAACTTCAGAGACTTTATGTGTGATCGGGCCGTCCCAACGCCAGAGACTTTATGTGTGATCGAGCCGTCCCAACGCCAGAGACTTTATGTGCCAGTGTAAATGACATCTAAAGACAACTATTGACTGTTGGAGAACCCCGACCGCTAGCCACACTGTTAACGATACGCGGCGAAACGTGAGGGTAGACGCCATGGTAACTTGTGCACGTGACCCAGCCGCCCAGCTGAACATAACCAAGGGACCAGCTGCCAGGGCCTGGAAGAATGAAGAAGACTAACTCCTAGAGGGCATCCACCCCAACAACCACCCTTAATTTGGCTGGGGGTGTTGTGACGTCGGGGCCCATGTTCCCGCGCCGTCTGGAAGTACTGGAGGGGGAGGTCAGCAAGGAGAGCGCCCGAGGCGGTGTGTACGTGAGAGGACTCCGGCGCGAGCGGATGTCCGAGCTCCCTGAGGGCCGATCTAGTGTAGGGCTTAGCCTAGTGATGGTCGTGACGCGTGGTGTCCGTGGGTTCGGAAGTGTTGTTGTTTAAGTTAATAAAGTTGCTGTAATCTGAGCTGCGTTTGGTTCCTGAGTACACCCCCTTCGCCCCAGCTGAGCAGGAGGCGTGACAGTATGTAATAAATTAGTATATTCTTATCTTGTTGAAACTCTGGCATTATATTTAAGAGGTAGGGTGTTTGCACGTTAAACTTCTTTATTGTTTTAAGTGTAATTGAAATTTTACTATAAGAATTAAAAGTAATCAGATATATAAATATTGAAAATGATATGGAAAAAGACGAATGTTTAGTTCTAACGATCAATGATTTTAATTTAGTGATCTTTTAAAAAGTCCCACTTTTACATGGGTTAATTGTACAAACTGGTGTTAACCACGTTTAGTTAACTAGTCACTAATATTCACAGTTAATCTCTCGTGTTAAAACTGATTTACTATGGGGTGTCAGACAGCGACCATATATCCTGTCAGTTCAGTTTAAACAATTTTTGGATAATCTCAGATCAGATTTACACTGATCAATGGAAAATTTTGAAAACCCCTCACCTAATATAAAAGAGATTTAAAACAAAAATTAATATTTTCGAAATATAATTTTTTATAAGCAAGGTCAGACGACAATATAATTAATCGCCAAGGACAACCTTAGTTGGTGATCCACATTTATAGCTAATTTAAACTTAAACGTTTGTATACTGTAAACATTCAAGTAAATAGGAAACAACAGGTAATCAGTAATTATTCATGACCTATATTTTGTCCTATTTCTATTTTATTCTTGTCTGGTTGGTGTAAATCGTTATAGGGTGGAAAAAAAAATTTGAGACTGAATGATAAACCTTTTATTAGACCCATGGAACTCGAAATGGTAAAGTACGTTTACTGTGGCTACCAATCGTTGTGGAGAAAGTGTTATTGCAAAAATTCAGAATGGAGGAGTAGCATGGGAAATTTTACTTTAAAATCTATAGAGTTAGTCTAAATGTTTCATTTACAAAATATAAATTTACATAAAAAATACAATGTTGAAATTACTCATTGTTTACAACTAATATATTCTTTGTTTGAAGGTTATTTTTGACGATGGAAGGATTGTGAAGGAAACAGGATTTTTTCGGATATTTGCCATCGGTCAGTGAAACAATAAATCAGTAACACTACGTTTCGAGATCTGAAATCTGATCTCTTGTTTAGGTAAAGAACTAACCTAATACATAATTACAAACTAGGTTAAAATAAACAAATCTTGCCAAAGCGTTGTGGCACGCCTAGGTCAGGAATCACAACCATCAAGTTGTTTGTCAACTTCACTAACTCTATAAACACGCACTTAATAAGAAACTATACACAACACTAATCAGTACAGAATACAGGTCACAATACGTCTTCATTCGTTTTAAGGCTAATGTATATAGTAATAACTTAAAATAAGTTACTTAACTTTTAACTACGTAAAAATGTTTTGATTTAAAATTTATTTTTATTTATATTATAAACTTAAGGAAGTCAGGAATGTCTTACATTTTTGTCTAGCAAGTTTGTTTTTTCATAAACACAACGCACTTTAGACTTAATAACTGTTATTTATTATATGTTTCTGACCTGAACCAATTCCCTTTAGAACCAATTTCCAAGTTAAAATTATATTTTGGTTATTTTGTAATAGTGCTCAGTAAATTAAATATGGTGACTTGATTTTAACCATTAAAAAACGGGCTCACAGATATTCTAATATCCCTTATTTTTAATTTCACCAAAACATTTCAAAACGAAGGAATGCTAATTAATTAAAATATTGTGTAAGTTATTATTTTAAAATTGTTATACGGAAAGTCTATGAAAATGATTCTACTTCACGGTAAACAACTGAATAAAGATTTGACACATTTTGTTAGACATATTCATTTTGGAATGCTAATAAACAATACGTCCTGTTTGCACTAAGTCCCCTTATTCTTCTATAATTATTTTATACTTTCTCAAAAAACTTTCTAAATCCTTGTTAAACATCTATATAATTATCCTCCATGGCAATTTTTAAATATCTGACCTATTTTAAAATGTAAAATAAATTTGAAAAATTATCTAAATCTTTATCGCTAAGCAATCTAAGTGCACCGTTAGCGGCTGTCCCCATCCTCTTCTTCCTTTACTGATACAAACAGGTTAGTGTTTAATTAATATAAATATTATTTTCATTTTACCCAACTAAAAATATAAATCAAATTATATTTTTTATACTTTATAACATTAATATAAATTAACCAAACTTGGAATACATGCAAACAGTTATAGAGAGTTATTATCCGTAATGTTGTAATCCATACTTTACTTATGCAATTTAATAAATATAATTATTTTAAAACTATAAACAATAATAGAAAACTGCACATACGTTCACATAATGATGGTGGGAATTGCAATACAGAAGATGCAAATTACATTAATTACTGCAGAGTATCGACTCTGTATATAAGTATGCTGTGTAGTAGTGGCGATCACCTACTAATACTTCAACCACTCTCCCATCACTAACACCTGGAGGTGAGAATGCTATTGCTGATTACACTATGGCAGAATTACATATGGGTCGTTTGGGTGCCAACGGGTTATGGAAATCTTGTATTTGACGTAACAATGGACAAATTGCAGCCTGCATTGAATTGAAAATTTTGTTATAGGGAAGACAAGGCCGAGGGAGAAACTTTACAGAGACTGCCGGTCGAACATTTTACTGCAGACTGTTTTCCTATCTCTATCGTTTCTCCTGTATAAAACGCCACAAATTTTGACATTTAACATCATTAGATGAAGCAAAATCAGGATGAATAAATTAGAAATATAACTATTAATAATGATCCAAATCATATGAAATTAAATTGTACTCCTGAGTCCTTAAACTGACGCGGATGTTTTCACAAATACCTTGTCTTCAAGGGAAAATAATCTAAAAGCTTATCGTGATGAATTAAAAACATAGTATTATCGAGTGAACAATTGGGGAAAAGGGGCGGCGTACGTTGAAAAATTTTTCTATGGTGCCAATCACCTTAGCCCTAGGCTCAATTAATGAGCCAACCAGTAATTTAGAAACTGGCTCTACCCTAGTATATTCCTCTCTTGGTGCACGATAACTCTGTGTAAGAACTTTCTTGTCTCAAAAAGTCAAATTTAGGTTTACATGAAGACTACATATTGATTAGTTATGGGAATCACTACTATAGTTCCTCAAACCATCTATGTGAACGAAGCATGGGTAAAGAAGAACTAAAGCTCTAAGAAGGACTGTACTAAACTAATTTGTTTGTAAAATATGCAGATAACGATTGTAATTTCTCTTTATTTTTCCACTTTACTTCAGTTTATGTTTTATATAGTATTAAAATACGAAGCCTAATCCAAGTCTGACAAAAACTATTTTTAAAAGGTTCAAGGACGTTCATAATCTTTTTATTTCATTACTTTCTAAACATCTGGCAACAGCGAAAGTACTTTCACTTATGGATGTGACTTGTGAGTTTGCAATAGTACAACTTCACACGAAATGTGAAATATCATTATTCATAATATAAGGACACACATTGAACTTAACTTTAAATGGTAATGTTCATTAAAGTGTGCTTTAATGATGCTGTATGTGGCAAGTAAAACGCATTTCGGTGCAGCAGGGCTTTTTTCTCCGCTATCAAATATAACTCTCCCAGGGTTTATTTCCACTCAGCCCTCTTTGGGTCCAATATCAACATTAACAACGTTATCTAGAACCGGTTTTCGGTGGGCACAGAACAATAATATCTAACACTCGTCATGAACTGCAGGAATCCATTTGGAAATATCCATTTAGAATTGTAATCAAAATACTATGAGATGGTAACTTTAATTTTGCATTTTTCTATATATATATATATATATATATATATATATATATATATATATATATAGAATATGCTATATATAGCATGAATTATTGTTTCGTAATGGTTTTTAATCTGAAAAGTCTCAGATTTCTAATGTAATTAGGCAAGTAGTTGTCTTCATCCATCTTAAATAATCTATGAAGTTTGCAGGTAAAGATAGGTACATGTACACGCTTTTACATGTTTTTTAGTAATGTTTTTAGTCAAAACAGTTTTAGGATCAATTTGATGACGTCCTACCTATAGACATATAGCAAGCTCATCGCTGTGTGACTCAGTTACAATAAGTGCCATTATAAGTATGGAACTTTCTGATAACGCAGTTAACAAATACTCTCAATCCACTGGTCAGGTATAGTTAAACACATTGGAAAATTTCAACAAAAACAAAACTCCTTGAAAAAGGGTATGCCAATATTTATATAAATGTATTATCAGAAAAAATGAATTACATGCACTCTAATTTGAATTTTTATTCAATTAATCCGATAGAAATCTTCAGCTTAAATACTGCAATAAATTAGTTTTACTTTATTCCCGCAGAGGATTTAATGTCCCTTTGAGAGAGGCGCTTTTTATGTACGAGAAAGTAATTTGCTTTACCACAGTAAAGTTGTAATTAGACAACCAAAGTTTGTTTTCCTTGTTGGTTTTGCAGGCGGTCAACAAAATGTTAGAGGTTATTGCTTTGAGGAGCTTGAGCGCACCACGTGGCTAGTACAGATTAGTTAGAATACTTGATACTTATTTATGGGCTGAGTAAATAAAGCAGTAATGCCACATTAACTATCTGTTTAATATGGTTAGTGACGTCATCCCGTCACAGTTCTATTACATGGTTTAAATACAATAATTGCCTATACAGCACTAATTCTACAACTCCCCAGTGTCTCAGAAATTTGAAATGTGCCTTATTAAGTAAATAGAAAAGAAAATGCCTCTCATTATCACTCACCCATAGGAGTTCGCAACTCCTAGAGTAAATATATTTTGTTTTTCAAATTCTAGAAGTCATAGACAGATGAAGTTGAATACAAACATTGCTAATTTAGTATATAAAAAAAACTAAATATTTATTTGTATGGAGATATACATCACTTATTGATGAGGTATGGTTAAAAGCCGTATTATAGTAATTATATTTTTGTATCTTAGCTTGCGATCTCCCGCTGCTCGCAGAGAGAGAGAGGGAGAGAGAGAGAGAGAGAGAGAGAGAGAGAGAGAGAGAGAGAGAGAGAAGAGAGAGAGAGAGAGAGAGAGAGAGAGAGAGAGAGAGAGAGAGAGAGAGTGAGAGAGAGAGGGGGGGGGGAGGTTTTTAACTTCTTTTTTAATATTTTAGGTTCCTAACATGTCAATTATAAAACCTTTCTACATTTCTGAAAGTTCTTGTTTGATCCTTTATTTCTATGAACAAACAAGACCAAACCTACATATAGTAGGGTTTTTATTTTTATGTTTATGCCTACATGTGTATATTACTTGTTACGACTAAATCAATATTGCAATATCCCATATTCCCATTTTGTTATATATTTTCGTTTCGGAGTATATAATATACTTAAGAGCTAAATTTTGTCTTAGGGTTAACCATGCGGTGGTTTCCAGTGTAATAAACTTGTAAGGCAATTTCCGTCCACAGATAACTCGCCGACCTACGTAGTGGATAAAGCTCATTAGCTTGTCCTCAAAGTGACAGGTCGGACAGCAGACGGGTGTGTTGGGACATAGTTGTCTCTACACAAGTACACAGTACGCGGTAGAGTCGTGTTGACTAACACGTGTTCCATTGGTAAAAACACCTAAATCGCTTAATGTATCTGAATTGTGTAGACGAATTTTAATAACAAATTCCCATTACACTTATTATTCACAGTCAAAATTAAACAGATTCAGAATGTCATTTCTTGTAGATAAATCTGGCCCATATTCACTGGGGCTAAGATCTCAGTTGCCCATCAACCACTGTGTGCTGTTTAGTTGTAACTGTACGGTTTCCAGCAATGCTTCTCTTATGCCGACTTCAAGAATGATAGGTTTTATGAAGCAGGTCCCCTTTTTATAAATATAAATTAAAATAATGTTATTTAGACCACGGAGAACACTCAGTTAGTAAAATCACTCATCAACCAGTATTGATATAATTTGAAAATACGATAACCTTGAGCTACGGTATTTGATTACAGCTACACAAAATAATTATGTTACAAACTTATCAGGCTATCTAATAAGTAACTAGAAGTACTAAATTTATAAAAATAAGTGTGACATGGTAATGTAGTTAAATGTTGATTGTACTATAGATTAATAGTTAAATTTACTATTTTTTAAGTGCATTCTCTATTTTAATACATTTTATTTATTTTTGTTCATTGTTTATATCTTTGATATAAGTATCAGAATTCAATAATAACTAAATACTAGTTGGTAACACTGATCGTTGATTGGCTTGGGAAGGATAATTACACTGCGAGTGCGCGCGTGAGACGTTTCGGTTGGCGAGGGTCCTTAATCCTGTAGGGATCTCAGTTCTCTATAAACCAACACAGTAAAGCATATAACGCTAACTTAAGCAGTATGGGGGTGTGGGACAGAGATCACTAAAATTATCCTATGCAGTTCCGTATTTGATATTTCTAACTAATCTATGGCCTATTAAAACCTTTGAGGAGAAAACAACTAAAGACAAGACCCTACTTATGAAGGGAAAAGGATTTTTCCGGACTTTTGCCATCGTTCAGTGAAACAAGAAATCAGTAACACTAAGTTTCGAGATCTGCAATCTGATCTCTTCTTCAGGTAAAGAACTAACATAATACATAAATACAAGCTAGTTAAAAATAAACAAATCTTACCAAAGCGTTGTGGCAAGCCTAAGTCAGGAATTACAACCACCAGGTTGTTTGTCAACTTCACTAACACTATAAACATGCTGTTCAGTATTTATTTCGTAGTTAACGGCTGGTGTTGTTACTGGCCCGAGATGACCGTCACCGACTCGCTCGCAGCCCCCTCTCCAACAACCCCTTCAAGATAAGAAGACGCGGCTCATTTATTCTCTCCGCAGGCGGCGTACTGGACACACGCTGCTGCCCGCATTCCACCCCATTACTTGAACAGTTTCACGTTTTATAAACAGCTCTATTTTGTTTTTATGTATTTCAAGTCAATATAGTTACTTTATTTACCCTCTCGGAGTGAATCATTCCCCTTGTTTGTCCACCGCTCTCCATCTACAAGACCTACACAAGACTTTCTGGTGATCCTGGACTCCCCGCTGCCCTGGCCGAGGACCTCGACGACCCCGTTCTACGAGACTCCCCCAAGGTACATCACCAGTCGTTTTTATTTCGGCTATACCGCGGTTACGGCTCTTCCTCAAAGACCGTACATTTGGTCCTTCGGGCCGGATCAGCTGGTCCTATACGAACGCTTCAGTTTCATGCAAAAAACAGTCCACTAAGTTTTAACATTTAATTTGAGTTCAAATCAAAACTCAACCGCCTCATGAAACAAACCTGATTAGCATTTAAAATAAAATTAGCATTTAAGCTAAGTTTCGTGAACTGAACTATAGAGCCAGACAGACAGGTACAGAACTGCAGGTTATGTTTATTGATTGCGCTGCTTATCGGCCGCTATCTGATTGTCGCTCAGCTGATCGAGTATTTCTGTCCGCCGACCGGACGCTCTTATCTATTTTGAGCAACTTATCTGTCAGCTGTTTCTATTTAAAACTAATAATTTTCTATCACTGAGGGAATCATTCTTATTTTCTTAATCACTCAATCTAATCTTATTTCTGTGTCACTGTTTTGTTTGAAGATTACTTGTTTTATTTTTGTCAAGGTTTACTAAATTAGTTTGTAAGCAGGTTAATTTAGTAAATAAGGATTCTGTCTTCTGTAGGGTGTTTTTCATATTTTGTATTTAATTAGTGTTTAAAAAATATGGCTACTACAAAACTAGAACAATGTGTGAAAAAGAGAGAAAGGTATTTTCAAAGGTTACAGCTGTGTTTTGATTTAATCAAGGAACTTCCAGGTGAAACTAATGATTTTGTCGCTAGGTATTCAAATTTAAAGTCTTTGTACTCAGAATTTGAAGCCCTTTCCGAACAGATGGATAATCTTAATCTTGAATTAGATGACCCCAAGGACACTGTAGATACTAGTTCCGCCTTCAAGCAGTTTTATACCATGTACTATAAATGTAAAGCCACCTATGATGTTATTGTAGCTACTAAGACTAAAACTGTCGATGTAGATCTCTCACAAACCTCACTTGTAAAACCTAAGCTTCCGCAAATAGATATAAGTAAGTTTGGTGGACAGTTAGAGCAGTTTAATTCCTTCAGATCTCTGTATGATAATTTAATTCACAATACCTCCATGGCCCCTATTGAAAAGTTTAGTTATTTAAAAAGCTTACTGGAAGGCCCTGCTCTGTGCTTTGTTGAAGCCATACCCTTTGATCCAGCTAACTACACTCTAGCCTATGACACTCTAGTGGAACGCTACACTAATCCACGCCTCCTAGCTAGTTTTTATCTTAATAAAATACTTGATCAACAACCTGTAAAGACCCCTAGTCTAAGTAGCCTAAGACAGATCGTAGATGTGTTTCACATAAATGTTCAAGCATTGAAAAGTCTAAATATCAGTGACTTGTCTGGTTTTATGCTCTTGCAACTAGCTTTACGCCTCTTAGACAATAATACTAGAAAAGCGTTTGAACTAGAAGTGAAATCCAAACAGTTTCCTATATTGGAAGACCTTATGGAGTTTCTTCGCGCTCAGTGTACCGTCTATGAACTCACCAAAGAAAACACACAAAGCTAGTGTAGTTACGTCAAGACCACCCGCACCCCTTCCCCGCAAGGCGTTGTTCTCAGCTCAACACGGTGCTTCA
The DNA here is from genome assembly GCF_021130785.1 of Homalodisca vitripennis. Taxonomy (NCBI): domain Eukaryota; kingdom Metazoa; phylum Arthropoda; class Insecta; order Hemiptera; family Cicadellidae; genus Homalodisca; species Homalodisca vitripennis. The sequence goes on along the minus strand of NW_025782353.1, from coordinate 15,259 downwards.
CATTCAGAGAAGACTAACTCGTCGCCTTGTCGCCCTGCCTCTCAGTGTCCTATGTGTAAAAATAACCATCAACTTTACCGCTGTGACCAGTTTATTTGCTTTGCCCTTACATGAACGTTATAATTCTGTGCGCTCATTTAAACGATGTTTTTCATGTCTTGGGGTCACACCATGTGTCTGCGTGTACTTCAAATGCGAGTTGTAGATTTTGTAAAAGTAAGAAACATCACTCTCTACTCCATGACAAGCGGGTCTCCACTCCGCCGCCCGTCCACTCAGACGCACCTCACTCTCACATCTCTACACCTGCGTCACCCCCCTCAGTAGTCGGCGCTTCCGCCGCCGCGCCTACACCTCAGACAACCGCACCCGTTCAAACACTGTCCTGTCAGTCTCAGCGAACTAACACAAGAAATGTTGCTTTGTTAGGCACCGCTCAAGTACTCATTCAAGACGATTTAGGTCATTGGCAAACGTGCAGAGCTGTCATTGACGGAGGTAGTCCAAATCAACTTTGTCACTCAATCATTAGCTCAGACTTTACGACTACCTATCAAAAGGTGTAATGTTAACATTTCAGGCATTGGTCAACAATGTGGCATAAACACAAAAGGCCTCGTTACTTGCAACATAGCCTCTCGCTACAACAGCGACGTCCAACTACAGTTGGATGCAGTTATCATTTCTAAGATAGCATCTAATCTTCCTACAGCCCCGCTTTCAGAATCTCTAAGGCAGAGATTCAATTCTTTGATTCTAGCAGACCCTGACTTTAATCATCCTGCTAAAGTTGACATTTCTCTTTGGAGCTCAAGCTTTTCACAGACATGCTTACCAATGAACTTTTCCATCATCAAAGGGCAGCCTACCGCGCTGCACACAATATTTGGTTGGGTTCTCATGGGTGATGTCCCCATGGAATCACCTTCTCACCAACGAAACTCTCTCCTTTGTTTCATCGTCTCTAAGCACTGATCGACTCCTTGAACAATTCTGGGAAATGGAAGAAATCAATTTTCCAAAACCCCTCAGTCCCGTTGATCAGTTCTGTGAAGATCATTATCAATCAACCATCTCTAGAGACGAAACCGGACGATATGTAGCCTCATTACCCTTCAAAAATGGCGTCCCCTCTGACCTAGGCTCCACACGAGAAATAGCTCTTCGCAAGTATCTCCAACAGGAAAGACGGCTTGAAAGAAAGCCGGGAAATCTGGCTCATTATTCAGACAATTTACAAAACTATGTTGACCTAGGTCACATGGTGTCTCGCCCCTCAGCCCTCTCCATATGTCCTCACACATCACGGAGTTGTAAAAGAATCATCTTCATATTTCACCTCTTCGAGTTGTCTTTAACGCCTCTGAAGTAAGTGACACGAATCAGTCTCTTAATAAATTGCTGTTGACTGGACCCAAGCTCCAAGCCGACATCGGAACTGTTATCTCTATGTTTCGATTGCACCCCATCGCTCTGACATGCGATATAAAACAAATGTAATCGAGCCATAAAAGTTGCTCCTTCTGACCGCAAATACCAACATTTGTTTTGGCGTTCTGACCCTTCTGGCCCCTGTCCAAGAATGGGAACTTCAACGATTAACTTTTGGTCTCTCATCAAGCCCTTTCATCGCCCTTCGAACTTTGAAGCAACTAGTTCTCGACGAAGGTCCTAACTATCCCATTGCTGCAGAAGTGCTAAACTCGTCCTGCTACATCGATGACATCGTCTGTGGTGCCTCTTCGGATCACGCAGCCCTTCAATTGTTTGATGAACTCAATCAACTCTGCGTATCTGGTGGTTTCGAACTTCACAAATGGGGCTAGTTCAAGTGTTTCCGTTCTCAACACCATCCCTTCTGACCACAGAGAAAGACCACATCCCCTTGGATCCATTCACTCCATCAAAGTACTAGGACTTGAATGGGACCCTTCCACGGATTGTTTTCACTACGCTATTGCCCCTGTAAATATAAACTCCGACCAAACGAAATGTCTTATCTCAAGTTGCCCGAGTGTATGATGTCAACGGTTTCATCAGTCCAGTTATCTTCACACTAAAACACTTGCTTCAGCAAATATGGGTTGGAAAATTAGACTGGGACGATCCACTCCCAAAACATCTACACATTGTTTGGGATAAATTTGTCAAAGAACTTCCACTTATGTCACAAATAAATATCCCTCGCTATATCCTCAGTACGTACATATCCGTCCAACTCATAGGTTTTTCAGACTCTTCTCAGAAAGGCATGTGCCTCGGTATTGTATCTAAGAGTCGAATGTGAAAACAAAACTACCGGATGTAGCCTATTGCATTCTAAAACCAAAGTTTGCTCCCACTCAAACCACTAACGATACCCCGCTTGGAATTATGCGCAGCGTTGCTCCTCTCCCAACTGGTCAAAGCTAACCAGAAGCTTATCACCAAACTACAGATATCAGATATCTTTTTATTCACAGACTCAATGAATGTTCTTGGTTGGATAAGAACACCTCCGCACCTTCTAGAAACTTTCGTCTCAAACCGAGTTTTGTAAAGTAACGGGAAAACACGTCTATTGATGTTTGGCGTCAACATTTCAGGAGACAACAATCCCGCAGATTGTGGCACTAGAGGTCTGATGCCCTCTGGCTTACTTGATCACCCGCTTTGGTGGCATGGCCCCCTCTTTTCCACTAAATGAAAATTTCCTCTTGGCCTGTATCACCTGGAAAAAGCTCCTCTGAAGTAATTGAGAGTCAAGAAGACACCATTTAGCAATACACTAACAACTAACGTTATACCACCAAACGATCTGTACCAGTGGATAAATCGATTTTCTTCACTCACTAAACTACAAAATGCAATGAGTTATGTACTAAGATTCATTCATAACATCCGATCCAGACAGTCTGCTAAACGTTTTGGTCCTTTATCTGTAAATGAAACGAACCGAAGCCCTTGCTCAATGTGTAAAACTCGTTTCAAAAGCAACACTATTCTCCAGAAATAAAAGCAGTCAATCAAGGAAAGCCATGCTCTCCTTCGCTAAAGAAAAACTCACACAAATACAACCTACCATTTTTATCATCTGATACCCTCATGGTGGGGGGTAGACTGAAGTTTTCTCCCTTGCCTGAGTCTTCGAAGCACCCTGTTTTGATTCCTTCTCAAAGTCACTTCGCAACTCTATTGTGTGATCACTATCACCTGTACCCTCTTCATGGTGGTCCCAAAATAGTTCAATCTCTTATTCAACGCCGCTACTGGATTCCTGGTGCGAGAAATCTCATCCGAAAACGCATTTTTCGATGTCTCACTTGCTTTAGAATGAAAGCAAAACCCACACAACCCCTAATGGCAGACTTGCCCCCCTCTCGCTTCAAGCAAACGCGATGCTTCACCAACGTTGGATTGGATTTTGCTGGTCCCTTTCTTGTTAAAGAAAGTACTAGAAGAAACGCAAAATTGTCTAAATGCTACATTGCTCTTTTTGTATGCATGACAGTCAAGGCTGTTCATCTAGAACTAGTCCACTCTCTCAATACTGAATCTTGTCTAGCCGCAATCGACCGTTTTATTGCTAGAAGAGGTTTATGCCGCAACATATATTCTGATCAAGGGCCCGCAACTTCATTGGTGCTGCTCGTCAGCTTCAAGAAGTTTATTCTCTACTCAAGAACTCCACGCCACTGATCTCAGACCACTTAGCCAAGAACGAAATCCATTGGAACTTCAATCCACCCTGTGCTCCGAACTTTGGTGGTCTCTGGGAAGCTGCAGTGAAGTCTACCAAGCATCATCTGAAGAGAATAATACAAAACCACCACTTCACTTCAGAAGAATTCTCGACATTCTTATGCCGCATTGAAGCTGTTCTGAACTCCAGGCCGCTCTGCGCACTTCCATCAGCACCTGAAGACGACTTCAACTACTTGACTCCAGGCCATTTCCTCACTGGAGATCTTCTGCTGTCACGTCCCAGAAGAGGACATCACTTCCGAGCCACTCAATCTTCTATCTCGTTGGCAAACAAGTGTCTCGCGCCACTTCAACACTTCTGGAAGAGCTGGAAGAAAGACTACCTCCACGCGCAAATCCAACGCCCAAAATGGACTGAACAAACTACAAATGTAAAGGAAAATGACCTAGTATTAATGTACTCTAGCAATAGTGATCCTCTAACTTGGCCCCTAGGTAGGATTATCAAAGTGTTAACCTAGCTCTGACAACATTGTTCGTGTGGTCCAAGTGAAAACCCCGTCAGGTATTGTAAACCCGTCCTGTAAATAAGTTGGTTGTTTTACCTAATGTTTAGTCATAATCTCCTTAGTGTACATATAACTCCATTTTCTATTCATATTTAGCTCTTAATTTAATGATAAATTGACTCAGGTATGTTTCATGACGAAATGGTAAATTTTCTTCAATCATAACGTTTTCTTTTTTCTTACTTGGGTCAAAAAATGTCCTTTTTTTGGGTGGGGGGAATGTTTCAGTATTTATTTCGTAGTTAACGGCTGGTGTTGTTACTGGCCCGAGATGACGTCACCGACTCGCAGCCCCCTCTTCCAACCCCTTCAAGATAAGAAGGACGCGGCTCATTTATTCTCTCCGCAGGCGGCGTACTGGACACACGCTGCTGCCCGCATTCCACCCCATTACTTGAACAGTTTCACGTTTATACAGCTCTATTTTGTTTTTATGTATTTCAAGTCAATATAGTTACTTTATTTACCCTCTCGGAGTGAATCATTCCCCTTGTTGTCCACCGCTCTCCATCTACAAGACCTACACAAGACTTCTGGTGATCCTGGACTCCCCGCTGCCCTGGCCGAGGACCTCGACGACCCCGTTCTACGAGACTCCCCCAAGGTACATCACCAGTCGTTTTTATTTCGGCTATACCGCGGTTACGGCTCTTCCTCAAAGACCGTACACATGCACTTAATAAAAAACTATACACAACACTAATAATTAAAACTGAACTACGGAATACAGGTCAAAATACTTCTTCATTAGTCTACTAACCAACTACGACTGACCAGAAGGCACTAGCCAATGGTAATCGTCACGGCATACAAAAACAAGATGGCGGAAAATAAAAAGGAAGGAGGACAGGAATGGGCCCTTTCGTTATTATTGGTTCATTGGGAGATGAACTTCTTAAAACCATATTGTGACTCCGCATTGGTTTATTACAAATATCTGATCCGTTTGATAATCTTGGTTTTCTCTTTAGGTAATTTTTTAGCGTTGGTAACCAAAGCGGCCTAATCTCGACTGATGGTTAACTGGTTGGTTGGTCTGCCAATTTAATGTATGTGTGTATGTATATGTGTGTTGTGGAAGGACTCTACTTATAAAGTCCGTATTTAGGGATTAAGTCGGGTTTTTTCACGGTTTCTATGAGATGCACAGAAGAAAATTAAGTACGATGATAAGTCACACTAGTTGGCGCGAACCTCACTATATTCCTAACACAAATGTGTTTAATGACATATACTGTAGTCCGATTGCCTCATAATTTTAATATAATATTTTATTACTTAACACAAGCTCTCCATAATTCGCAAGCTAATTAGATTAATGTAAAGTTCGACTAGAAGCGCTGTCGTGTTATGCCGATACAAACCGGGCTATAACGACTGAGGCCGGGCCATATATCATGGGTAACTGACCAACTTTGTTGCTGACCGCATAATTTAACAACATCAATTATTCCTGCCACTCTCGTTATGGCCCTTGGTTCGCTCCTGTTGTGAGTCATAATGACGAGGTAAAATATACGGAAAACAGATCCTGTTATAAGAAAGAAACCGTTATAAGTACTATGATAATGACATTGTGTTTGTGTCTTCAATACGGTATTATATATTTCAACAGCGTGTTTTGTACGTTTAATTTTTTCAAGTGATAGCAAATTTATTTTGATAAGTAAAGACATTTTTGGCCTAAATAATTATCCCAACTTTGCATGCAATAATATTGTAGATGTAAAATTCTTCATCAAAGATGCATAATAGACCACGAGCTAAAAAGCCAAATCGCATGGTATTAACTTCAAGTTCTTTCGTTAAGTTTACACACAGACATTTATCTTAAAAAGGACTTTATAGTCAGTCGCTCCAATTTGTTTTTAGGGGTTGAACCTTTGAAGTTTTAAAAACATTATACTATAATATCGTATTGTAATATACTTCACGTACTTTCAATCAATCCTCAGACAACGAAAAATAAAACTGGAATCAGCTTCAGGCAGCTATACAATTACCGAGAACTTGGCCTATATTTCGGCGTTCAGTATCTGTATCTTGTTAAATTATGGTATTTATACATACTACTCATGTACTTTATAGGGTTTTTAGTGTCAAGCTAAAATATTTTAACATAAAAAAATATTTTTAAATATTTTAACCCTTTTGCTACCATTCTTTTTCACATCCACAAATAGTGTTTACTAAGGCTCGATCTCTTCCTCAGGTGGAGCAAGTCACAAGATCGAGTATGTTCGGCTTTACATTAATATTTAGTGATAAATCTCAAAGTTAATAAGTTTTTATCTACAATATTTAAAATTTGAAGGTTTTAAAATGTTTTATGTACTTGAAGGATGATTAAAATGAGTACAGAGGTTTGTTTTTATTTATCTTCAGTTTATTTTGTTTTCTTATATGGTATTAAATGTTTAAGTAAATTAGGAGTTAAAACAACTAACCTACGTATTTTATTATCTACTATTTTTAGTTCCATATTTGCATTTAAATAATATTATTGTTCTTGAATTATATTGCTGAATGGGTTTCTTTTTATTATGCATTTAATACACACAGTGCAATGAATTTGTTCTTCAAGATAAATAGAGATGTTTCACTATGTAGCAATTACTTCTCCAGTACTACAGCATAGTAGTGCTCCACATTAAAGTGTTAAATAATGCAGGTTGTGTTTTAGCGAAGTGTGATGTATGCCGCCATTACTTCTCCTGTACTACAACATAGTAGTGCTCCACACTAAGTGTTAAATAATGCAGGTTGTGTTTTAGCGAAGTGTGATGTATGCCGCCATTACTTCTCCTGTACTACAACATAGTAGTGGCTCCACACTAAGTGTTAAATTAATGCAGGTTGTGTTTTAGCGAAGTGTGATGTAATGCCGCCATTACTTCTCCTGTACTACAACATAGTAGTGCTCCACACTAAGTGTTAAATAATGCAGGTTGTGTTTTAGCGAAGAGTGATGTATGCCGCCATTACTTCTCCTGTACTACAACATAGTAGTGCTCCACACTAAGTGTTAAATAATGCAGGTTGTGTTTTAGCGAAGTGTGATGTATGCCGCCATTACTTCTCCCTGTACTACAAACATAGTAGTGCTCCACATTAAGTGTTAAATAAATGCAGGTTTTGTGTTTTAGCGAAGTGTGTGATGTATGCCCGCCATTACTTCTCTTGTACTACACCATAGTAGTGCTCCACATTAAGTGTTAAATAATGCAGGTTGTGTTTTTAGCGAAGTGTGATGTGATGTATGCCGCGCCATGGTACTTCTCCTGTACTACTAACATAGTAGTGCTCCACATTAAGTGTTAAAATAATGCAGGTTGTGTTTTAGCGAAGTGTGATGTATGCCGGCCATTACTTCTCCTGTACTACAGCATAGTAGTGCTCCACATTAAGTGTTAAATAATGCAGGTTGTGTTTTTAGCGAAGTGTGATGTATGTATGCCGCCATTACTTCTCCTGTACTACAGCATAGTAGTGTTCCACATTAAGTGTTAAATAATGCAGGTTGTGTTTTAGCGAAGTTGTGATGTATGCCGCCATTACTTCTCCTGTATCATTAACAGCATAGTAGTAGTGCTCCACATTAAGTGTTTAAATAATGCAGGTTGTGTTTTAGCGAGAAGTGTGATGTATGCCGCCATTACTTCTCCTGTACTACAACATAGTAGTGCTCCACATTAAGTGTTAAATAATGCAGGTTGTGTTTTAGCGAAGTGTGATGTGATGTATGCCGCCATTTACTTCTCCTGTACTACAGCATAGTTGTGCTCCACATTAAGTGTTAAATAATGCAGGTTGTGTTTTAGCGAAGTGTGATGTATGCCGCCATTACCTTCTCCCTGTACTACAGCATGGTAGTGCTCCACATTAAGTGTTAAATAATGCAAGTTGTGTTTTAGCGAAGTGTGATGTATGCCGCCATTACTTTCTCTTGTACTACACCATAGTAGTGCTCCACATTAAGTGTTAAAATAATGCAGGTTGGTGTTTTAGCGAAGTGTGATGTATGCCGCCATTACTTCTCTTGTACTACACCATAGTAGTGCTCCACAATTAAGTGTTAAATAATGCAGGTTGTGTTTTAGCGAAGTGTGATGTATGCCGCCATTACTTCTCCTGTACTACAGCATAGTTGTGCTCCACATTTAAAGTGTTAAATAATGCAGGTTGTGTTTTAGCGAAGTGTGATGTATGCCGCCATTACCTTTCTCCTGTACTACAGCATGGTAGTGCTCCACATTAAGTGTTAAATAATGCAGGTTGTGTTTTAGCGAAGTGTGATGTATGCCGCCATTACTTCTCTTGTACTACACCATAGTAGTGCTCCACATTAAGTGTTAAATAATGCAGGTTGTGTTTTAGCGAAGTGTGATGTATGCCGCCATTACTTCTCCTGTACTACAGCATGGTAGTGCTCCACATTAAGTGTTTAAATAATGCAGGTTGTGTTTTTTTAGCGAAGTGTGATGAAGTATATGCCGCCATTACTTCTCTTGTACTACACCATAGTAGTGCTCCACATTAAGTGTTTAAATAATGCAGGTTGTGTTTTTAGCGAAGTGTGATGTATGCCGCCATTAAGGGTTCCAGTGTTTCGCTTAAACTTGATTTACTGATCAACTTCTTGCGGGTATACGCTGTTAATACTCACAGAGGCCCACATAAGTCAAACTCACTCACTTGCACCTAATACAATGAATTGTATGAATAAATCAACAAAGCAGATTATGTTACAGAAAAAAATAGTATTAACCCTCCAACTGGCAGTCATTTTTTTCCTGTAGTGGCGGCATGTTTTCGAGCCTCGTGCAAGGGTTTTTTCAAAAATTTATTAAAAACATAAATTAAAAGTAATATATATAGAAAGTATATATTTTTGTGTTTCAGAATTAAACATATAATAATAATTAGTATTTAAAATTTGGCCTTAAAAAAAATGTTGACCTAAAAGTTTTTTTTTCCATGAAAATTCAAAATTTACAATTTTTTTTTTTTTTTATTTGGGGGGGTACCGATACCTAGCAAACCTTGTTATAGTAAGAAAAACTATAAAAGTGAGATATCCATTTTGTGTCAAATTTATTCTAGTTTCAGAAAAACACATAAGCATTATAACAAAATTTATGAAACTATAATAACACTATATATAACAAAAAGCAGCGATGCGCTTAAATTTGTTGAAAATAGGGTTGTATATGTAAGAGTTTGCTAATAAAAGTTTTTCTAATACAGTTTTACTTCAATACATTGTTATATTGCATATTTTATTAACTCAGAATGAATTAAACTATACAGCAGTAGTAAATAAATTCCATAACTTTTTTTGAAGAGTCGAAAAAAGTTTCATTTTGTCATTACTTCAAAACTATTTGCGAAACATTTTCGAGAAATTTATTTATTCTAAAATATATTTATTTGCACTACTGCAATATTTAACAATTCACCACACACTAAACACAACACTAAAACACAAATAAAACCTAACTAAAACTTACTAATAAAAACACGACTCGTCACATCAACAACTCAGACGGCATCGACAACATGGCGGTCACATCTTTTACGTTCCAAACTACGAACTTGGTACGTTGCAAACTACAATACAGAGAGGAATAAAACACTATAGTATTTCCTTAGGCTTTTTTCCCCGAATCCAATGGTGCATGAATCGAATCGATACAGTTGCCAGAGAATATACTGTAATTGAGTGATTATTATGCAAGGGAATGTTTGTTCATCAAAATTTTGATTAACAACAATCCACAATAGGTTGTGTTTATCAACAAAATTTTGATGAACAACAGTTGAAGGGTTTTAAAGCGTTATTTAGATATTAAAATGTATACGTAGTTCATTATTGCTACTATCATGTGTACTCATATAACAATACATTATTTTATTAAAACTGTTGATCTTATTATGCAACTGGAGTACCTAAAGAATGTTATTTACGTCAATATGAATAGTTCATATTGCTCCTATCGTTTGTACTCACATAAGAGTTACAAAATTAAACTGTTGTGATTCTTATTTTGCCACTAAAGTTAACCTAAGAATGTTATTTACGTCAGTATTTCCTAGTTCATATTACTGCTATCGTTTTTTACTCACATAACAATAAATAATTTAAACTGGTTGATCTTATTTTTTCAACTAAGTACCTAAGCATGTTATTTACGTCAGTATTCATAGTTCAAATTGCTGCAAATTGTTTGTACTCACATAAGAGTAAAATAATTAACATGTTGATCTTATTTTGCAACTAAGTACCTAAGGAATGTTATTTACCGTCAGTATTCGTAGTTCATATTTACTGCTATCGTTTTTTACTCACATAGGAGTAAATAATTAAACTGTTCATCTTAATATGCAAACCTACAAACCTAAAGAATGTTATTTAAATAGAATGTAACATAACGTTAACAACATACGTATTTATAATTGTTTTGTTAAAATGCATTAACAAGAAAGCGACCACAGTTTCAGCCCTCTAGGAAGGAATGTTAACAAGGCCCTAGGACACTCTGAGCCCGTGACGCCAGTTCTACATTATTCATGGAGGATGCCGAAGGGTTGAAATATTTTATAAGATCATGATCACACATGTTACACCTTACATTTACCGGGTTGGAATTAGAGACCCTTTAATGGAATTTGACTCACTTCCGATAAAAGTAATTTCAACTTTAAATATTTCTTTCAATTATATTTAATTTTATAAAAAAGGAGTTGTATTTTCACTGGTTATCTGGCTTATCTATCTCTTCGTTTAAACTTGAAACATATTTGAGTTAATATGAAAAAAGCTTATTCATTGATGGACCCTTCACGCTACTTAAAGGTGAAGAACTAAGGCCCGTACGTATATTACATTTTAAACTGTTGTGCAAATTTAAGTTTGTTGTGCAAATTTTATTATTCGTGTTAGAGACATCAATCTTACCTCACGCTAAGTACAAAATAAAAACGCCTAAAATTAGACGCTGTCACTAAATCACGACTTCTGAGGGTTTTCATCTTCGTTTGAAGAGCTTAAAAAACAAAATCGGCGAAGAAGAAGGTCAAAAACTAAAGCAAACATTACTTCGTATTTGATTTTCCCCGTCGCCAAAACATCTAAGCCATGCCATGGAATTACAATTAAAGAAGAATAGAAGTAAATTTCCTAAAATAAAAAAAAAAAACTTTGCCAAGCGGATTATTTTGTAATATAAAGAAAAAACTTGTAATAATACTATTTATTGCATATTCTCAAAATGTTAAATAAAAACGAAATCCTAGATTCTTAAAGGCAAACGGCGGCCCCATTTACCACGTTTTTATAAACAATAACATGGCATTTTTCAATGAATTTATGTATAAAAAAACACTTACAATAAAGTGCAAACATCATGTTACGTTTTTTATTACTGAAAATGTTTAATTAGCTGTGCTATAAATACACGGAATAATTTGTAAAAAAGTGCGCTTTTCACATTAAACGAGTTGTTGATTACGTATTTTCATGGTTGGAGCCTACAACAACTCATTCTTAAAAGTCTCCATGGGTAGCCATAAACCTGCCATTAGAACTCCCTTTATAGCTTGTTTACTGACCGACATCAAGAACTGGTGATATCGTTTTAAACAAAGCGAATTTTACAATGAAGCGAAATTTCTTTTTACAATTGTATTCCTGATAGTTGCTGGACACTAAATTTCTTTGTTTATTAAGCGTTAGCGAAGCCTACATATCTTAAAATAAATATACAAAAGTTTATTTCTGTATATCCGTTTGTCACCACGAAGTCTAAAAAACGAACTGACCTGTATACTTGAAAAGTTGCATAAAGCTTCATATTCTATATGAGCAATACTAATCGATGACTGCGAGTATGTATACGAGTACATGAGATGTGACTCACATTTAGCAAAACATGTTTACATTTCGTTATGGATTGTGGCGACAAAAAAAATATAGCAGACTAAATAATTGTGAAATCTAACTGAGCAATCTTCTAGGAAACTTTTATAACACGTGAATTACTAAATTATCGTCTGACTACGGTTACACTTACAACCTCTACTTTTTGTGACTTGTTTATACCTTTATTATTTAAAGACAGCTATATAAACCCAACTTAATTAATCCAAATTTGAATGTATCATGTAGCAAAATATATTTAGGTATGTGTGCGCTTTACATTGTGCATGAAACACAAAACATTTGTGCATTGTGTGTTTGTTATGGTTTGATTGTAAGACAGGGCTCATGGTCCTAAATTCGCCCTTTAGAACATTATGTATGTATGATACAGAAAGTCATTTTAATTGAATTGAAACTTCATTTTGTTTATAGTACAAGAATGTGTTTATGATAGTGCATGGTCTAACAATGGGATCAAGCTGATCTTTATCGAGTCTATCATTCGGTCGTCCGACATAACATCACTTTTGCTTCCCGGAGGGATTTAAAAACATATTTATATTTCACTTGGAATTCCTTTAATTGAAAAAATTCCATGGATATTATAATTTACTTCGTAAAGAAACGATTCATACAAAACCGATTAATACTATAAGTTACGTGTCTTTACATTATATCTGATTACATATGGCATTTTATTGTATCTGAAGGTGGTTGTTTAAGGCGAGATGTTAATAATAATTCAACGTCTTGTAATAATATAATTTACAGCTTAATTTTCGGTTCAGGGTTTCTCAATGTATCAACAAATTTGAGAATTACCAACGAACCTAGAAATATTTTAACAATAAACAATTCTCAACCAATACAATTCGTACTCACCAACTCATTGAGGCCTAGGGCCATATAGCGGCTGCCTATAACCCTTCCCCATTCCAATTATCACCTTCTTTTTTTCTTGTTTCAGATGACGCGCCGCGAAAATACATGAGATTTCCGACATAGATGTTGTTAGCAGTGTTCTATGTTTGCTTGTTTGTGTAACGTGTTGTTTATGCTCTTGACTTCTATGCAGTGACACCGCTTGGGTTTATTTTCTCCAGTCTGGACTTCAATGTTTAGTGCATCAGTTCAGGGAAAGATACACTTTTATTGAGTGGCAGTCCATTGCAGCAATTTCTAGGTTTTAAGTGTATTTTTATCTTTTAAGCTTTTTCGACTAAGGAAGAGAATTAGATTTCAATCCAGAAACGGGGTATTATACATTTTGTAACGATTAATGATTTTCAAAAATTCTACTATCCTTTAAATGTAATTCAGTATTCAAGCATGATGAAATATTTCACAAACCTCAGTATGTTTGTTTGTATTTCATAATATTCCCTACAAAAAAAAACATTTTGATATCAAATACAATAACAGGAAAACTGTGTTTATTTTAATAAATATGTTTTTATATTCTAATTTATTTGAACTATTGCATTAAACGAACTATTCACTGTGTATAATGAAAGCGGCTACCTACAACCCCCATTCCGACCATCACCTTCTTTTTTCTTATTTGCTTTAGACGACGCGCGTCGATAATACATGAAGATTACGTCATAGATGTTCTTAACAGTGTTCTATGTTTGTTTGTTTTGTGTAACGTGTTGTTTGTGCTCTTGAATTCTATGCAGTGACATCGCTTGGGGTCCATTTTCCTCATTCTGGACTTCAATGTTTGGTGCATCAGTCAGGAATGATACACTTTTATGAGTGGCAGTCCATTGCAGAAATTTCTATGTTTTAAGTGTATTTTTATCTTTTAAACTTTTTAGACTAAGGAAGAGAATGTATTTTCAATCCAGAAACGGGGCGTTATACATTTTGTAACGATTAATGATTTTTCAAAAAATTCTACTATCCTTTAAATGTAATTCAGTATTCAAGCATGATGAAATATTTCACACAAACCATCAGTATGTTTGTTTGTAATTTCATAATATTCCCTACAAAAAAAAAACATTTTTGATATCAAATACAATAACAGGAAAAAACTGTGTTTATTTAATAAATATGTTTTTTATTCTAATTATTTGAACTATTGCATTAAACGAACTATTCACTGTGTATAATGAATGTACGGTAAACTACCTCTAAACCATTATGATATATCAGTATAACTATAATTATGATAATAATATTCATTTCTATGTAGATTGTTTTGTTAGTTTAAATATTCTTTGTGGTTTATATTTTTTTGAAAGCTATTGCAATATCTCTGTTTTATATTTGGTGTTCAATAAATAAAATAATTATAATTCGTTACCTTATTTTAAAACCACTTATTATAATTTTTTCATGTATATAAAAATGTACCCGTATGACATGGTGTGAGAATGAGGTACTTCAGTTTATCGGGATTAATGTTTTATAAATAAAAGCACAAATCAAAATGTTTAGAGCAAAGTTCATAAAACCGTTTCTATCTTTTGTTTACTCATTGGATTATACTAAAAAAATTAAATCTTTGTAAACCCACACTTTGAGGTAACTAACGTACATATATAACCAAAAACTCATATACCTTTACCAACCCAGTGACTTCTATTAGATCAGATAAAAAGTTATTTTTTGAGAAAGGAATCCAAAAGTATACAGAGCTTTTACTCCGCTTACAAGCTACTTTATTGCGAACCTTCGGGTTAAGTAAATAATTATTCTTATAATAATATCAACACAACATAAAATGTAGGTACGCGTTACATCGCTAATTAATTGTTTTCAAAGTAGGTTTTAAGCATTTCTCTAACAAGAGAAATATCTGTTATGTTCAAACAATGAAGTATGGCTTAAGCATCGTTTGACAACACAAAACTTTAGAAAGCGAGTTGATAGTCAAGTTGCGGCAATGCCAGTGGCTAGTCGAGTCTTGATAACTTAACTTGTTTTATTTGAAAATGGTCATTTTAACGAAGTTCATAGTTGCTTTTTATCCACGCACAAGTAAAAATATTATTACGTGTATTTGGTTTGTTTGATTTTTAATGGTGCAATACATATACAGTAGTGGTTTTATGTAAGAAGACACATCGTCACTTAA
>NW_025782352.1:0-35975 GCF_021130785.1 Homalodisca vitripennis | reverse complement strand
GATGCAACCCTCAACATAGCAGTTTACTCGTATATGTGGCGTATTCCTATCTTGTGTTAAATTTTGTCGTATCTATGTTACGAGTTTAAAGTGTTTGGAAAATTACGGTGTTACTCGTATTTAATGGTGATATTACAATACTTGTAGTAATATTTTCAATAATTTTCACGAACCTTAGGACATATGAAGAACCCTCATAAACAAATGAATGCCTATGTGAGCAACAACTTCTAATACTGTCCTAAATGTAATTATTGAAGTCATAAAATACTGTATTAATTACATCTCCTGCTTTTTGTACACTTTTAAATATGAATTCAATACACTTTTAGGGGTTTTCTTTTGTTCATATATCCTTTTGAACTACTAAACCACCACTATTTTAAAGTCTCACATATAAGGAAAAAAACCATTAAAAATAATTTATTTTTTTAAATTTTCCTTTACGGTATAAAGAGTTTGTATTAATTCTCTTTATTTATTAGTTTTAGGATATACAATTAAAATGAAATGATAAATGAAATGAAATGAAAAATGACTTTATTTACAGAGGCGAAGTTAGGACTTAAAGTCCCTCTCTACCACTTAACCTCCTATAAAGCCAGACATTTACTCTAATAAATAAAGAAGATGGTTAGCTTCATTTAACTATTCTACATATTCTTGATTGTGATATGTTAATGCAAAGTATCCGGGAACTTGTACATCTTCATTGTATAAACTTACGAGGAAACCATAAACATTGAATAAAAACCTAAATTCGTTGTAAAGAGCCACAAATTCTAAAGGATTAAAATGTTTAACTGCTGAAATATATTTGTATCTTCTTAAATGTTTGAACGTCATACGTTGAAAATGTTACATTATATAAAAAAATAACAAGAAGGATATTTGATATGATTTATTTAGATATTTCTGAAATAACGTTTGTTATTTTTATTTATCTATTTTCCAATGTCTCACTTAAATATTTTGTACCGAATGGGAAATAAAATAAATGAAATTTGATTTATTAGAGGCAAAGAATAAGAAAAAGTCCTCTTAAACACTTATCGATTAGAGTTTCTCATTTATAAAAAATTATAACACCTTGGGAAAACCCCACCTTTTAGAAACACGTTAAAACCTAGTGAATAACGCAAACCAAAGAATGTGTTAGTATTATTGTCTTTACAAAATTGCGTGTTTTGCTTTGAATAAAGTCCCACCCGCCACACAAAGAAACAAACCAAATTTAAGAAGGAAATTTAGACGTGTCTGGGGATCAAGGTCGGGGTATTTATACCTCACTGTTTACGATTATTATGTCTAGTGAGTGATTAAAATCTAAATATCTATGAAACCTAACAAAAATCTACTTTAATCTGAATAAGGACAGCTGTAAAACTATATGTTTTGTGACATTATACCCACAAAATAACTATCGTTCAGTTTCCTTTAAATATAATATTAGCCTGTACGTTATTTGCGATGTGCTGTAGTGTGACATACTTTCAGTATTTAGTTAAAACTCGTGAAAATTACACTTCACATAAATAATATCTTTCTTGTAAACACAAGGGATAACAAATTCTTGTCTGGGGGAACGTGAAGTGACTCTGGGAATCAGTGATAGACCAATATCCAGACAGTTAGTTTGGAAATATAATGTCTTTGTCATCAAACAACTCCTCTGTTGTCCTAGCAAGAGCTGGGCAACTATATTATGCAATAAATAAAGAACTTTATATCATACGGTTTTACAGTTATGGGTTAAAATACCACGTTTTTTGCCTATTCTACAATGTTAATTTTTGTTATTTTAAATATGACCGTTACTTGTGTAACGTGATAATGTTATTTTGTACTTTATTGTTTAAAATGTAACTTTTTTGTAATGAGCTTAAAATACATAATATTAATCACTTCCGATAGGTTGATATCCTAGGAAGAAGATACATAAATACAAAATAACATAACAATTAACATTTTTTTAAATCGTAAAAGAAAATTGTTATCCTGAATTGTTTAATTTCACCCCAGTATTTTTTATATTGAATATTATTGATAATAATTAGTATTTAACTACAATTTGTTGTACTGTTCTAAAATATGTGATGTGTTGTCTTCAGCCAACTTCACTTTAATTAAAATATATACAATTTTACATCTATAAGTAAACAATGTTCTTCAGGAAATGGAATTACACATTCCAAAGTATATAAATTGTACTTGTAGGCCCCTAAAATTTATAGTTAGAATTTCCTTGGTACGCAATTGATCGTTTGTTGCAAGAAGTTTTGAGCAACGTCTGTGGTAAGTTCTAAGCATAATGAGCCTATATTCTAACACTGAAATAATTGTAATATTGATAAAACGATCAAATCTTTTATTTTTTCAAACGTTTTAGTAGAAGATTTTTTATTGGAAATTTTCATTATTGTTGTAACAATGACGAGGATGTTTATATCTTACACTTTCAAGTTAGCTAACAAAATGCTATGAATAAATTCTGAACCTCGTTCATTCATATATTAGAAGAGAAAATGTTAGGAATTCGTACTTGAAATAATTTCATGACACTTTAAGTAAGAGCAGCAAAACAACGGTGTGTTTAGTAAAATTTATTTATATCAATGCCTACGTGAAGGAAACAGATTTTAAATATATTTTACATTACTAGTTCAAAAAATTATGAATTCAAATCATTGTGTTAGGATAGCTGAAAGTTAGTTTTTTATAGAATTTTGGTATATTTTGTGTCAAAAACAGGGGTTTATAGATGCAATTTTTTACTTATATTTACGGCTATAACAAATAAAAACCAGAAGTTAGTTTGCATAAATTACTTTCTATTTGTAATGGGTTCACTTTAAATGCTAACTACGTCCATTAACTAACAAAAGCAATAAATCAGTAGGACACCTCTCATTTATCAAAATTTTTCGAAATGAAACAAGTATTTATTGTTTGTTTTTCAATCGTAATATTATTTTTTTATAAGGAGAAGAAGAATATAGCATTTCAGCTTGTTTTACAATAGGTTCGTGTGGTAGAATGGCGAGGATGTATTTTCCATACAAAATTCCACACTGTGTTTATATTTAAATGGAAAATAAATATTTATTTTAAATGTATAAAAAATTTTCTATTATTTAACTTTGAACATTAATACCTTTGCCTCAACATTTTATCCTTATTTGAAGATTGTACTTTGGTTTTGATGATTTGGGACAAAATGTACTTAATAATGAAATGCATTTCAATTGATTTTACAAATTGAATGTAATTCTTTGTTACTTCTAATTTACAATGATTTTTCGTGTAGCTATCATTAAATTTAAGAAATGATCATGTCAGTATAAAGTGAAATTTCTGAAAAATTATTTCCAGTTCGAAATCAACAGTCACCTGTATAGCTGGCATGGCAAACAATTCTAGCGGAAAATTCACCAAATAGTATTCCATTCACCTGCTTCATCAAATTCGTAATATAATTAAAAAAATACTTGAGCAATTTTTAAAATGCTTTACATGTATATTGACTTAATTATCACCAATGTTGAGTTTTTATCAAGAAGGAAGAGGTTTTTGTAACGAGGGTAAATGTAAATAAAACGTATCTATTCTTGATGTATACAGTGGTTTTATAATAATTTTATTCTAAGAAAATTTTTCAATTATAATTACCTAGGAATAGTAAAGGAAAAAAATAGAACCAACACTTTTTAATTATACTTGCAGCCCGTTATGCTCACAGGAACTAACTCATAATTACTAACGGATCTATAAGAGCCCAAACTAAGATTTTAACTTTTCATTTAATCTAATAATTTCTTAAATATCTATAGGGAGGGAAGATAAGTACACTTAGATGTTATCAGGGAACGTTATTAAATAATGGAGCGACATCAACGTTTCTGAGTAAAGCGGTCCAATCCATTAATCGTTTATTACGGCGTTTTGACGGTAATCATATAACTAATGACTTTTTTTTCATATTATTATCTGATATATGGAAACTGTTTTAGTTTGTTCGTTTCCAACTAATGCACTTACGTATTCTAGGCATTACTCAATCTTAAGCTTGTCTTAAAATATGCAGTGCTTTAATAGTATTGAAACTATAAAAGCATAAACTCTATCTCACTTAAAGAATCCTCCTCCTCATATTCTCCATTATGACAATTACCACTGCAAGTTAATTGTAAAACTTGAAATAATCCTTGTTTGATAATTATGGATAATTATGGCAATGCCATGTGTTAGTATATCGATTGCTATCAATACTTTAATAATATGCATACAACAGTATTACAAATATTGCTGATTTTTTGTTTGCTTTTTTAATACTTTTGGCATATTTAATAATACAAAAGTTATACAACTGTTTTGTATATTACCGCTCCTTGAGCATATACTTTAATGTTTCAAACTCACATCAAAACGATTCTGTCCTAGGTTTAAGATAATTAAACCTACCTTAAAACCAATCGTTATGTGTATTCAGAATATAATGTTATTTAAGGTATCTAATTTAAGTAAATTTTTACTTATAATATAAGTACTCGTACATGCGATATTAAATAAGGCCTTGATATTAACAGAAGTAAATTAAATATATATGTTTGTGCCTTTCATGTTGTTAATTTTTAATACAATTATTAAAATAATGATTAATGATTTTCTAAGTATATTATCTTAAACCTATGCAAACTAAATTTGAACTTTAGATAGCGAAATCACCAGATATTTCATAGATCTAACTTGACATAAATCTATACTTAGAAACAACAATTCCTTTCTTCCACTCTAGCAATTTTAAATTACTTGCCTTGAATTCTTCTTACTAACAAGGAAAAAATTCTTGAAAATTAAAAAACATCTGAATGAATAACTAGAGCTTACTTTCAGAGTTAGATTACAGGTATGAACAATCATAGAAGACTGGATACAGACGAATCGGCCACGTGCAGAAATCATTAGTAAATGGACGGAGGACTGTTTATCCAACATATGCCACTCCCTCCAATCGCTATCTAACATTTAGATGAATGCACCTCATGCAGAAACCGGTTTAACCTAGATTATCTTGTGAGTCCGATTAATACTGTATTAAAAGTGCAAATTACCTATATGTATATGTATATTTTGTATGATTATTTACCATAAAGATGTGTATTTATTTTCCTAAATTAGTTTACTTAGTACAGTATCTAATGGTGCAAATGTAATTAATATTAAAAACCTACATACTGATTGTATTTTAAAAATATTATATTTATCAATAAAATATCATAAGTTGGTAGGAACTCTTAACGGCTATACAGGCTATTTATTTGAAAATGTCGTAGAATTTGGTTGGGCAAACATTCAATTAAACTTGTTTTAAAAAATTATAGAAAAAATATATTCTACTGCCCAGTTGCATACAAAGTTGGAGATTAAATAGTTGCTTTGATAACAAAAAATCCAATACATTGTACTTTTTATTCTGTAGATAAGAACTCAGCAAATAAATATAGGAATCGATGTTCTTGGAATTGATTAAATAATTGATTTCATAATGAAACATCGTGTTTGAAATATAATTAATATTATTTTCAGAATCATTTAATATTTTTATATTTCCTTAAGATTTAAAAAAATTACAGTTAACATAGACATGCTTTCGGATTCCCGAAATTATGGTTGCATAAATGGTTGAAACAGGCAAATTATGGTTGCCTGTAAAGTCGGTTTTACGGGCGAAGATTTTACGTGACAACGTCTTTTTCTCGGTAGAATATTTATTGATATGAATATTATTAAATTGCACAATAGGAACAAGGAATTGAATGAAAACAAGAATTGCACAAATTTTAAACTATAGAAATATATTTTGTTTACTAAAACATTGTACATAATTTGAAATTAATTAAAATTTGTTATTGTAAATGGTAAAGTTGAATAAAACATTTACTAAAATTGGAATTTGAAATTCTTGCTAAACACAGTTAAATTCTAACTCCGCGCGTGGTGATTGGTCGGCTTAGTTCGTTTGTTTGGTCGCACTGTTATGACAGGTTAGAGGTTATAATTTGTTATTTTAAATGTTTGACTAGCAATACGCGCTGTTTCTTCTCAATCGACTGAATTACGATTGATTGCAGAGTGATTTAAACTAATAATTTACTTAACACTATCAACATTTGTCAATAGTATGACATAACCTATAAACTCAGTTTCTCAACTTTTGTGTCAATCTAACAATTAATCAATCAATCATAGTTTACGATAATGAAATATCAGTGTACAATTATTTACCTTTATTGTTGTAGTTGTTGTAAATGACGAATCTAAGCACTCCACATTTTCACGAATAAACATAGTTATCTGCTTTATCCCGTGCGGCGGACCCACAGTTATCTGTTTTATCCCGTGCGGATCCCGTGCGGCGGACCCACTGGACGGGCATCGTAACGTTACCGGGCGTTACACTTTTTCATGAGTGACTCCGAGCCGCAACCTAATTTAAGACGTTGTCACGTTAAAAATTTCGATAGTTGTCTATTACAAAGTGTTATAGTTTACTTTTCATTGGATTGACTAATTAATTAACTTGTACCCTAAATGTAGCATAAAATCTATTTAGGTTATAAAATATTACAAATTTCGTAAAATGTATCCATTACTTTTAAGCTGTAACTTATTAACATTAAAATAATAAAACTTAAATTTCATTTACTTTTTATATTGTTATAGTATTGGTATATATTAAAAATATCAATATTTATGACACATCGTACATAGCAAAAATTATCTAATACAGTTCCTAAAGGATTACAAACTATGTTTCATATTAACGGTTTATCCAAAATTAAATATTTCCTCTTATTACTTATAATTACTGCAAACCTATTGAAACAATTAAAGAGGTAAAGTAAATGGTTAATTCTATTGTTTACAAAATATTAGTTCCAAAATAGTAAAAACCGGCAGAGACTGTTAAGTAATACCGACAAGCAACAAACCTGAACTACAAGCTCATATTCTTTTCATTCTCTCTAAGTTGGATACCTCCTCCTTTGGCATTGATAAGCTTTATAACTTGTATTCAAGATAAATGCCTACTCTTGTATTTTAATTAGTGCTCTTGAAAACAGTCGTCGTCAATAATTATTAAAGTACCCTTGATACACTGAGAGACTCGGATATCCGAGATGATTGTGGACTAAAGTTTTTTCTCATTACCCCTTCTCAACTAGTTGGAAGAGAGCTCAATCTTTTGAATCTCAACAGAGAAATACCCTTGTGCGATTAGTGAATTAGTCATAAATTAGTTGAATACCCATGCTGCAAGTAAATTTGTGAAAGATGGATATAAAGGATATGACTTAAACTTGTCAGACTTAAGTCTGGAAACTCGTCACTTCACATAAGATACGAGTACATAAATGATTAATAAATTCGTGCCTTTATACCCATGTAGTAGTAATAAATACTGGAAAACAATGTTATCCATTCCCAAAGCACAATATAATCATTTAATTAAGCTCGTAGTATTCTAACGTAGACAATCACAAATACCAAAAACAATACTTAAAACAGCCGTAGAGGACCTTTTCAGAAATGTTTAAACCCTGTAACTAATTCCTGTTACACTTCGAAGCTTGATGCTTCCAGCCAGGAAGTGAATGGTGACTCTCTTTATATCGTTCCTAATCTCATTAGCTAAAACTCCACCACCGACCCTTTCCCAGTCCATCATACCTGGAAAATTAGAATATTGGCATCATAACTTTGTGTTTCAATACTGAGATTTTCCTAGTACACTATTTTAGATGCAATGAACACTTCAGATATTTCCATATCCTTTCACTATGCAATCCTTGGGCAATATTTTGTTTTATATCAGGTATGTTATCCAGAAAGTTCCGGTTTATATAAGTTGCCTATAAAATCTACAACAGTAATTGTCAGAACTTGCTATTCAGAATTCTATGCCAAACCACCAAATTGTGAAAGCTAATGGGCCTTCAGTAAACGAGTAATATAACAACTGTCCTAAAATGGTGAAAAAGCCTCAAGTATATATTATTGTCAGTAATGGATTTTAGGAGTAATTTGCAGATCTTCAAACGCCATCCTACCTTAGGGTTAAAATTCCAGTCATGATATTGTATTTTTAGCAGACAGACCAAGGAGGACATTTATCTTACGACCTTAAATTCTGTTCCATTTAACTGGTATAATAAGTTTGTAACCTCCATTAAGAATTGGATTTTGCACTTTCATTTGCATGAAGAGTTGCCCTCTCCTCCCAATTTATCTGTAATCGCGACTACGTGATTACTTCCATCCTTTACCTTGTTGAAGAGATTTCTCCAAGCAACCCTAAACTGTTAAATTTATCCCTTTCCGTGTCCAATATTATCTGCCATATTCTCTTTTACTCACAATATACACAATTGAATAGTACTGTGCTATTAGCAGTTTTCACCTATAGTAATTTGCATTCGTATATTTACCTTTCACAATTTCATAGTTTTTAGCGCACTCTTTCATAATTATAATAACTAAAATGAGAAATATTCTTCAATTAGAGTGACGACCAGGAAATAATATTAATTATTTGTATAACTCAGTGAGATTCAATATTTAAAATCTTTCAAAAGTTGAAATATTCAAAAATAATACACTTTAATAGTGAAAACTACTTGATATCTTACTAAACGTTTCAATGCGACATCTTTAAAATCGCTACGCTAAATATAAGGGCGCTAAGGTGCATAGCGTTGGCATTGGTGATACTTGAAAAAGCTGAAGATCGGTTTGAAATAGCCGGATCTCTATGGGGACACGTAACAACGATTCAAATTTGTATAAACATGTTGTATTAATTGAGAATCTTAAATTAACTTTCATATTACGTATATTAAAACAATTTACATAGTTATATCTGCTTTTAGACATTATAAGCATTTTCTAGAATAGTGGTGGCGAGGTAAACAAGTATGCTTATAAACTATGAATATAAATCATAAATCAAAAAATATAAAGTAAAAATACATTTAAACCCTTGCTATTTTTGTAATTAACCTATATTGTTCACTGCTTATATCTATTAGGGCGCGCAGTAATGTTTGAGCACTAATTCGAAGATGAAGGTATAAACAATTAGTGATATTTTTGATAACACTATTAAAACAAAATGTATAACAACCATCTTAAATATTCATAATCTACCTCTTCTGTTACAAATTAAAACTGTTAGTAACATATTGCAGTAAAAAAAAATATTATTTGTGTTTTTTTTATTTAAAAGCACGAGTGTCAAATGTGATATAATTAAAATTAGATGAATAGCCAACGAAATTTCTATCACCTAAAATACTACAATATCATGTTACAGGATAGCAAAGATTAGCTGAACGTTTGCCAATATATCTGAGTTCTTGTGATATAGATTCTTCAAACTGATATCGCAGAATTCAAAGAAAATTCTTAGTCAAGCTTACTGAAGCTACATTGAAATCTTACCATAAAAAATAAATCACCCTTCAAATGATTATTGCACGGATGGTTATTATTTTTATTACAATTCATTGTGAATTAAAAACATACTGTTAATAATGTTCGTAAACGAAAATTGAAGTTCATATAAAATGTCTGTTAACTACTAAAGTTTATTGGGTACATTACTAAATAAAAAAAAATAGAAATAGAAATAGAAATAATTTATTTCCCATTACCATACAACATTCAAATCATATAATACATTGTATATAATTTAACATTTCATCCAGCATCAAGAAAACAACAACAGACGCATACCCCTAGAAACTAATCTAAATAACAATACAAGGATAAATAGATAAATAATCTTAATAGTATAAATAAATAACAATACTTATAACAAAGCAAGATACAATTCTTTTAGGTACTTCAGAACATATTTAGATGCTTAGATACAACAGTCATATTCAGCCATAAATTAAAAAAAAAAACTTTTAATGGTTAGGAAATTTAGGACCTCATAGGTAATACCTGCTTTGAGGTTCCCTCAAAAATTAGTTAATTTCTTTTATCAGTACTTTACTTTTATAACAAATTTTTTAAGTTAGTAAAAAACAAAATATAGATTATTCCATAAATTTCCATGTTATTCGTTATTTACTCAATAAAATTTGATTTGATCCCCTTAATGTATAAAAATATGATATGCATAGCAATTCAACAGAGTACAGCATAATATAGGAACAATATATGTCTCAATGTATCCTAGAATATATTAGACCCTCAATATCATCCTGCAAGAATAGCCATTTCTTAAGTTCTGTTTTAAATCTCCTACTAGCCTTAATTCTTTTCAAAGGTTCAGGTAATATGTTAAAAATCTTTGGTGCTACATAAAAGTACGTTCTCTGGAAAAAAAGGTTTTAAAAACGGTCTTGGAGTTTGCAACAGATTTGGCCTTCTTAGTCTAGATCGATAAGTTCCATCATTACTGGGTAAATTTCCACTCTGCATATAAAACATAATTAACACCTTAAATACAAACAAATATCTAACTGGTAATATTTTCATGCTCAAAAAGAGAGGAAAGGATGGTTCATATCTATTTTTCCCTAAAATAATTCTTATTAGCTGCTTCTGCTGAGTGACAATCGGATAAATATTTGAATAGTACGAGCTTCCCCAACAAACAATGCCATACTCCAGCCTACTATTAACTAGGGAAAAGTATACAGTTCTCAATACGTCAACTGGGCATATATCTCTAATATGATACATAAGTCTAATAACTGTGTTAAACTTTGATTTCAGCTTATTTATATGTTTCTTCCAATTTAACTCCCTATCCAATACTACACCAAGATACTTAATCTCATCACCTTTACGCACTGTCACACATTTATCATCACACACACCTTCCTTACACAGACATTCTAAACATACATACTTTATAGAGTTGTGAGACACATTAAGATCCCTCAGCGAAAAATTAATATAGACAGTTTTCTCTGGACTCAGGATTAGTTTATTTTGTGTGAACCACCATCTTAATGATTTTAAATCCTGACCAATGAGCAATTCCACCTCATCCCAATTATCACCAGCATAGCATAATGCTGTGTCATCAGCAAATGATGTGATCATTCCATTTAGTCGGGCCAAACATAGATCATTTATATAGATTAAGAAAGAGTATTGCTCCCAACACTGAACCCTGTGGAACTCCAGATTTAATTTCTCCCATATTACGCAAAACGCTATGTATTCTTACACATTGACTCCTTTGAGATAGATAACTCTTAAACCACATAAAAGCATTCCCCCTAATACCACAATTATAAATCTTATTTAGTAGTAAATTGTGATCCACAGTGTCAAAAGTTTTTTTTATATCAATGAACAGCCCACTTACCCTTTTACCGGTATTAATATTATTAGTAACTTGCTCCATAAAAATTTAACAGAGCATTTTCCGTACTAATACCAGTCTGAAAACCAAACTGATTTTTTGAAAAAAATTTTGTTTTGAGTAGAAAGGACATTACTCTCTGCTTCATAATTTTTTCTATAACCTTTGAGAAGGTTGATAACAAGGATATAGGCCTATAATTGTTACAGTCAAATTTAGAACCCTTTTTATGAATTGGTATTACAACTGCTTCTTTTAGTTTACTTGGAAACACCCCTGTTGAAAAACTTAAATTAATTATGTGTGTTAAAACCTTTGCAATAACATGACCAATTCTTTTCACTAAGGTAGAGCCTATCCCATCAATTTCGTACTCTTTCCGTTTCCTAACTTAAATCACGTCTTTAACAAGATAATCAAACCACACAGACATTTTTCTTGTCAATCCACTGATGTTGACAATTTTTTTGCGGGTAGGCGGGTTTCATTTTGTTACCAGGTTGGGAAATGAGCATCTGCATTAATATCTGCAATTAAGATCGCATACACAAAACTAATTATCATACTCAATATTGACAGGATCAGTGAGGAAAATAGATAACTTAGTTCCCACACTGGGTAGTCGGAATCATTATAATTTTATAATAATTGGCTGTTGCACCTAAGTGGGGTGATGGTCAAGATGTCATTAACTGAGTCAAAACAATCCGAGAAAACATTGGTCTGTTAGTTCTTACAAGGATGAATGTTAAGTCATAATGATGTCATTTATCTTGAACAGAGCTTCGTAGCAGATTGTGAAAAGTTCACTAATTATATAAACAGTGGTAATGGATGCATTGATGTACTTGTTCAGACATTATGTAAAAATATTCGCAATAATGTCACCTCTGACGGTCAGATCCCTGTAGATGTATCTCATTATAAAAATTATTATGTGTACAGAGTGAGTGGATTTTCAGTATTTCGCACACTGTTGAATTAGATATCCTGAAAATGTTATCCGTGACGGTCACACCCACTTAACTGATTATGCGCATCTCACTGATGAGTTCGGGCATGGCCTGCAGACTGTTGGACGCCTATCAGTTCCCACACTGGAGTACGAGTCGATACAATGTAAACCCTAATGGACAAATCCACTTGTCATAAATCACTAAATATGTTTATAGTGTCACCACAGGGACAGTTGTTCGTCATCTTTTACACTGGGGAACGTGGAGATATTGTGAACATTGACAAACACATTTATATAAACAATTAACATAATCTCGCTGATAATATCAGAAGAGTCTACGCATGAATTTCTGGTTTTTTAATTCATGTCCTTGTAAATAGAAACATGATGTAGGAGCTTCTGATGACTCAACGTAATTTGATGTTTATTTTTTCATTAATGATCATAGAGCAGAAATAAAAATAAATGGCATCTTGATTTCCAACTATTGTATAAAAGTCAAATTCTTCCTATATATATTCTTTCGTATATTGTATAAAATGAATGGAATAATACGTTGGAATATACAGAAGCATACTCGACTGCTCATTTAGGCAAGGGCAGATTCTATATGGTATGTAACGATTTGCTAAGTACTAATATATCCATTAACTAAGTATGTACAAGCAATACGTCTGATTACAGTCAAGTAACAGCGTGCGATCTTCAGAACTTACATGATTGCAAATAACATTCCGTATAGTTCTTAAATAAAAGGACTCATGATACAATAAGCTTAACCTTTCTGTACTGAATTTTATATTCTATATCTATTTATTTTTACAATACCTTACTGGTAATGTTATAACGTTAATTAATGAATTCATTCCCTGTCTGGATACATGTATACAGAATAAAAATAATCTTGTTCTCTCGTCGTATGAAGCTTAATTATCTTGTCGTACGACAGCAATAACTTTAAGATGATGTTGCATGCCACTGCATAGGATATGGCTGAGCATAAGCAAACACTTTTACAACACTTTAGCAAACACTTACGGGTTACCATTATAGCAAGGAGAAAATTTCAGAATAAATAGAGCGCAAACTGAGCACAATCATGTGAGTTTTTATCATGTGACTTAGTATCACATGTAGCCTAAATACCTCAAAACTGAAAAAGATTCCACTTTAAAATACGTTATGAAATCCGACACAATGGCATAAATGTGAATGTAGTATGTGTGGAAGATATGTCAGTAGTATACTTTGGCCGTTGCTGGGACAACGCACCCGAGACCGGTTCTGGGACAAACCGTGTGAGACCGAATCTGGGACAGAATTTTTAGAGAGCGACTAAGAGTGTGAGTACGGGTGGTCAGAACCGCGCCGCGCGAATCACCACGCATGTCATCGCTGTCCCGCCACCGCGCAGGACACCACGCGTTTTTATTTACCACAATTGTGAGTATGTATGTGTTTGTGATTTACTGATCAGATCTAAATAGACGATGTTGTTTACATGGTTGTTCTGGAGCAGTTGGTTGTTTTGGTCTACAAGTGTGATTGTGATCTGTTGAATCTTTCGTAAACCGCTCCGAAGAGGTATGTAGTGTTTTTCTTGAGGTGATTGAGATATTTTGTAGACGTGTGGTACATTAGGGGAAAAAGGAGTAGAGGATTGCTGTCTCCAAATGTTTGTGAGAGTGAACATCATGATTGACAAGACTGTTGTTGACAATATTGCAATGTATCTCGATGACATCAACGGCTCTGAGATTCGGTGGATTCGATGCAATTACATTTTCATTTGAGTTGAAGTAAGACGATTCTTTTTGTAAGTTTGTTGCATCCGATTTTTCAAAACCTAAGAGATCACTAACGGTTTTATCCAAGTAGAATTTAATTGGAGAATTAATTGATATTTTGTCACCATCTTTAAAGATCTTGAAATCGTTAGAATTTACACTAAGATTCAACGATTGTATGTAATCTCTGAAACTCTTTTCAAGTTTTTCAATGGTCCAGTAACCACATTGAAGTATCAGTGGTTTCGGAATGAAATGTATTTCCAAGTCCCAAAAATAGACTTTTGCATGTTGCAACAAGTTGTATATGTTGTTCTCAGAGTAAAATCCAACAAGAGCCATATAATACTCTGCGTTTGGATCCAAGTGGATGGGGTGTTTCTAGATGGAGAGTCAGTACAGACTCAGTTCCAGTTAGTTTGAGTAATGGCATGGTTGCAGTTTTTTATATACTTATAATTCTATACAAGTTTTAGATGAAGTTACTACCATCATGGAAGTCTTCAAAACCTCTTTCCATATATTTTTTTATTTCGTTGTTGAATTTTTTTCTGCATGATGTATATCTTGCCTTCTAATTCACTCAATTGAACTTTGACAACCACATCATATGGCTCCACTGCTTTGCTCACTTCACCACCAATTCTCTGGTGGTTTTTCAGTAGGAAGCTGCCCCATATCTTTTTACCATTTACGGTACTAGTGGGGACAATCTCGATCGCATTTATTATTTTTCCGATTTTACCAAATGCGATTCCAATAATTTCTTGACTTCGGATAAATCTTGTGAGACTTTTGATACATCACTTGCAAGCTCAATTATCTCGTCAGGAGAAGGGTCTGAATTGGGTTGAGTTGGTATTGACCCAATTTCAATTTCGTCTCCAAATCTGTTGAAAATAAAACCACGGTTTCCATGCATTTTTATTGTTTCTTATATTACGAAGAATATGTTCCCAGTCCTCACCAGCTGAATCTCGTCGTAGAACCTCCAGGCACAGATGTCCACAGATAGGAGGATCATCAAACCCCTGAATACGCTCTGAGTTATAAACCAACCCTTTTGACCCCAAGTACCTGACTACTTCTATTGGAGGATTGACATCGCCATATGAATCAAAATAGAATTTCTTTTCACCACGTTTCACATAACACGTCCAGTGAGTACCACCAGATGAAAGGTCACCAAGATTTACAATACCACGTTCGATATTTGTAGGTTTGTCTGGAAGTAACTGTCGCATGAAAACACCTCTAAACTCATTAATGTTTAATATACCTGCTAATTTTTCTATTTCACCAAGAGACAGCGGGAAGATCTCTTTTTTTTATTCACAGACAACAATGCATCAAGCTTCCGACCAATACGTCGTTTCAACCCTCTACCCGTAGGATCTTTTTCAATAATGGTGTCCAACTCCTCATCGACTAAACTCTTTAACCAAGGTATAAATTTTTTCTCTCAGTAAAGGAGCCAACTTTCTTCTTATTAATGGAGAGATGAAGCGTTTACCTCCAGGAACTGACGAATCCACCATTTCCATAATTTCCTTCAAAAACCCTCCTTGTTTATTAGATACGAGTTGGTTGTAACTTAGAAGCAATTGTAAACCTTTTTTTGTTCTTAACAGCTCTAGAAACGGCTTTGTGTTGCTCTCCAGAAAGAAGTATACGATCACTTCCGTGAGACAGCTGTTCATTAGATAATCTGATTACTGTAGGTTTCCGTCTTTTGTACGCTATACGAAGCTTACGTTTTTGGGCTTCGGATAGCCGAACTGTATAATTATACTGACTTTCCATTCTATACGCTTTCTTATATACAAAACACTGACATGAAAACAATAATTGCTCCTACTAATGAAAAAAATAAATCATTTTTTATTTTACTTTTTTTTGTTTTTTTTGTTTTTTGTTTGTTTGTTTTTTTTATTTGTTTTTACAGGAATTTGATTATGTTTCGAGTAATGTCATATGAGAAATGTGCCTCAGATACAACGACAACATATGCTGTGGTGCCGCTGCTCCCCTGTGGAGATGCAATAGCTTTTACAAAATCTAATTCAATCTGAATGTCACTTCGAGATCTGTCTGTTGTTGGTTGATGTAGTAGTGTGTGTCAATTACAACCAAAGGTGAGTTACCAATAAATTCTATCAGGTTTACTAACACGTTATTGTCTCCGAAGTTTATTTTTCGGAACCATAGGTACTGATCGTACATGATCCTTTATATACCATTAGTAATATCAAAATTCTGCAATTCCTGAGGGTACCTTTCTCCATTAATTTTCACAGACACATTTTTGATGTTGCAGCTGTCAAACCTACTAGGATCTTTTGCCTGGGTGTTTGTTCTGTTTGTCTGAAGTGCGATTATAACAAATCTAGGATTGTACACATTTCTGTAAACACTTGTAATATCGAAGCTGAACGATGAACCGAACACCCCTCTTTTGTCGATGCATTGCCATTGAAAGAAGTTGTAGACTAAAGCATCCTTGTCACTCAGATGTTTCAAACCATCAATTAACTGGATTTTGGAAGTGCTGGTATAATCGACTATGGGGACTCGTAACACAAACGACTCTATCACAATTTTTCCATCACCAGGATCCGTTGCTGTGGACCCTGCCCCTTTCCAGTGAAACAACGCATCATTATCTTCATTCCTAGTACATGTGATTTCAAAACCTCCCTTGTACATCGGGTAACGTAGGTGGTCAAAGAACCCTAACCCTAAATGCCCAAGTGTGCCGAGTGCTTCAAACTTCCCACCTCCTGTAAACGATGATGAGAAACCACTACTTGAGAGTGTTTGTTTTTCAGTGTTACTGTAACTAACAACCCCCTTTATAGTGCTGGTGATGCCGGGGAGTTCTACTGTGTCGATCAATGTATTGTGTTTCCTCAGCTCTATTCTTGAAAAACAAGAAGGCCGCGAAGTTGTCTACCAGTTTGACAGTAGAGTTAGTTTGATAATCAGATCCATCAGATTTTTGCACATACTTTCCTTGAATGTGGTACATTATGCGTGAATCATAAAATGCGTCTCCATGATCCAGTTTGAATGTTGTATTGTTGTTGGGTGCATTGAAGTTGAGCTCTGAAACTGGCATTGCAGTTCTATACTCACTTCTTGCTATACCGCTCGAAAATTCAATATACAGTTTCTCCATCACTGGTTTTACCACTGATCACTGTTCTATTATATCCTCTCTTATATATAGGGTAAAAAATATTTGCTTTCATTGCTTTATATATCTGATGGGTAGATACATCCTGAAGTTCCTAACCCCATACCGAGTTTACGTTTCAACCACATTCCTCCTGTTGTTGCTAGGCCGACCATACGCTCATTCAAGTCAGCATCATCTGAGGTAACCCTCTCCCAAGCTTTCTTTTGTAATATTTTGTCCGCCTCCCACCTGTCTTCTGTGTTTTATGATCCCTATACCATATATCATGCTTCTTACAAGCTTCATCGAGGGGATTAATTCCCTTATCTCCCCTAACAAGTCTCTTGTCAAGCTGGGTGCCGGGCCCACAGTAGTTGTACGTATCAAGATTCCAGTTCTTGGGCGCATGTAACTCGAATGGTAACTTGTTAATGATGTCGTTTCAAAAGCCCTTTACCTTCTATAACATGTTCAGGCAAAACAGACAAACATCTGACTAGGTACTTCAACCCTTTAGGTGTAGCAATTAGGTCTTCCATTTCATCGTGAAGGAAATCAACCACAGACAGTTTTTTCATTATGAAAGTTGTTGTTCCCAGCTTCTTCTTGAGCTTGAATGTAGTGTAACCTGTCAATGAGGTCTTTGAAGTTCTTTATGTACTTATATTCGACCGGACTTTCATTGTAAACCTTTAACCCTGAACCAATTGTTGCCACTTTTCCATTCACCAACTCATCCCAAATAGGTTTTATCATATGTTTCCACTTTAGTCCTTGACTTGATTTGGGACGATTACTTTTGGGATTGTTTCTTTGGGAAAAAGCGAGTTTGTCCTCACCAACATGTCCTTGTAAGAGTTCCAGTCTTCATCGGTGTACAGATCCTTCTCTACTATATTGTTTTTCGTCAACAATCTCCAAAGACCCTCAGTCCCTTTGTATTTCTTTTGAGAGCTGACTAATATAATGTCATCATAATCAAATGTAATCGGTTCGGAACCGATCATCGGCTGCTCTAGATTTTCATCGTACCAAATACCAAACTGTTTGTCGTTGGATTTTGGAAGGTATCGGGCTCCTAGAGAACCAAGTGTTACTACTTTAGAATCCATCAACTGTTTCATCGATTGCTCTTGAGGTTGTACTTCTGGCTCATCATCGTAATCTACGTCCTCAAACGTTCGACGATCTGATGCTTGAGGTTGAAATCTTACCAACTGTTTCATACGGTTTTGACTACGTATCTTTTGTGTTTCCAATTCTCTATGTTGTTGTTCCCTAATGGCTCTGGTGATTGGTTCGTAACTTTTTCTCATTTTCACGAACACCTTCTAACTCTTTAAAATGGGTTCTGAGCAAACTCACTTTGTAATTTCCGGTTTAACTCATCCAACTTTCTAGCTTTAGAAACAGTGAGTGGTCGATCATGTGTTATTGATATGTTACGATTAGCAGACGTCTCATTAGCATTTGATGATATAGTATTTTTGCTTGAGAAGTTTTTTAATTCATCCTGTTCAGCACGTTTGAACTTTGCAGCCAAGACACTCTGAATTTTTTCAAGTCGCCTTGCTTCTTTTGCATCTAGTTTATTCGCCATGTTGTATACTTATAGTAATAGACACAGAGTTATTCTTCAAATCTTTCAAGTCACGTTTATGAACGTCAAATTACGTTTATACTTAAACGTCAAATTACGTTTATGAACGTTAAATTACGTTTATACTTAAACGTCAAATTACGTTTATGAACGTTAAATTACGTTTATACTTAAACGTCAAATTACGTTTATGAACGTTAAATTACGTTTATGAACGTTAAATTACGTTTATACTTAAACGTCAAATTACGTTTATGAACGTTAAATTACGTTTATGAACGTTAAATTACGTTTATACTTAAACGTCAAATTACGTTTATGAACGTTAAATTACGTTTATACTTAAACGTCAAATTACGTTTATGAACGTTAAATAATGTTTATACTTAAACGTCAAATTACGTTTATGAACGTTAAATTACGTTTATGAACGTCAAATTACGTTTATGAACGTCAAATTACGTTTATACTGGTACGTTTTACAACGAAGTATTATTCAACACTTAGTTTCCTTTTTAAATTGCACATACATTTCCTTTTTTGTGGTTTAGCTGTAGTATTAATAGATATGAACCCATGAGGTGTTTTCCAGCACTCAAAACAGAGAGCCTCAAATTGGTTGAAAGTCATGTCAGAACCTACAAAGTCCTGGAACACTCTCTTTGTATAGTACTTGTTCATTGTAAACAGACACAACAGATTAACATTGTTTCGTATGACCTGCATATCAACTCGACCATAGCTCTGACTCAGGTAGACACAAGAAATCCCTTTATGACGTCCTCTAATGAAATAGTCTTTGATTTTAGTTTGCTCTTCTAGGAGGCAGTCATCAAATACCACAAGTGAGTTTGGTTTGCAGTCATCGATAGAAATGAGATCTTGACAGGACGAATAGAAAAACGCTATTTGTCTTCTAAGGTTTTTTTCTAATCTACTGTATTGTTCACGCAGATCTATATATGCAGGTTGTTCTATTGAACGACTGAACACGTATAGATTCTTGAACGGAACTCCATCTTTGTTGTAAATGAAATTCAATAACAAGTTCGTTTTACCACTCCCAGACGGTCCTACAATAAGACACCGTAACGGTCTAGGTAAAAATTGGTCTTCGAATTTATCTTTGCAATACACTTGAATTTCCATAGTATGTTCTCTTACATACATTTACAATTTAAACAGTTTTCGCATATTCTATAATGACCCCATGCTAGGGTTCGGATATTGTCTTCGAGTACGAAACGCTTGTCGTCCTTTGATGAAAGTACCACTTTATGGTGTTCTACGCTGTAGAGATTGTGTGCTTGACTCCGAATTGTATTCATCGTTTTGTAGTGCTCGATGTTACTAAACAAACAGTCTTTATAGTTGCTAAAGGTAATTTCATTTTCAACTACAGCTTTTTTCACGCCCTTAGACCTCTTTATGAAATGGTTGTCTTCTATATTGCTCGCATACATCTTGGATCGTAGTCCTACAAACTCTCGCATGATTCGACCATTAAGTTCATCTTTCATTTTACCTAGAACTTTTTTGTTTACGTGGGGAAGCCCATATTGGTTGGGGTTGGGGTAGTCACTTGTATCAAATAATCCAATTAAATGTTTCATGTCTTCATAGAAGTTTTTCGTTTTGATGTCATATATCAGGGAATCGGTATCGGTGTACACCATTTTTATATTAGATCCATACTTCTCTTTCATTACATTGTAGTGGAAATCATACATCAGTGTTTTTGATATGTCTAGAATACTCATACCTACGTAAATAGGTTTATTTAACAAAAGTTTTTTTCTTACTAAAATGTACAGCACCTAGGTTTTCTGTAAAGATGGTTCGACTCTTAAAGTTCGGTTTGCTAACCCATCTTTCCACTAATTTGAACTTAGTACCCAAACGAATGTCCACACGATTTCTCATATTTTCCATAGTTTTTCCAAAAACTGAGTTGTTCATAAGTTTGAAAAAGTCTTTTCTCAAAATCATTTTTCGCCTTTGTACGCTCCATGGTATTCAGATTAATGTACGGTTGCAACCAATTGCTTTGACTGAAAACTAAGAAATCTATGAACATGTTTTAGTTTCATACCCAGACTCAAATAAAGCTTTAAATTTTTGTAGTGTACGACATACTTTTCTTTGCCGTAGAGAGTTGTCAGAAGCTTTGCCATTTTCGATCCTGGTGGGACTCTACGTTCTGGAGCGAGAGGTAGATCAGAGTGTACGTCGTGTAGTTCTTCAGGATATTCCAAATCAACTTCTAATATGTAGCCTGTGGGTGAATCGTCACTAACTTTCATTACATCGATGTCTGTACTGCTCCACTGAAAGTTTGCATATGGTAGTTTTACAGACATTGCCCACCCATACAGGTTGTTTGCATCCAAGTACATGAGGTAGTTGTTTGGTTTCGATTTGTCGTAGTCTTTCATGTAGGGATTGTTTGCCTTCGCATATCGATGAGAACACTGTGAAATACCACCACGAATACCTTTTTTCAACCATGAGTACCATATCGATGTCAGTCAATAGGGACAGTTCAACTT
Source organism: Homalodisca vitripennis (assembly GCF_021130785.1). Taxonomy (NCBI): domain Eukaryota; kingdom Metazoa; phylum Arthropoda; class Insecta; order Hemiptera; family Cicadellidae; genus Homalodisca; species Homalodisca vitripennis. The sequence goes on along the minus strand of NW_025782352.1, from coordinate 14,517 downwards.
TTGTAATTTTTAGCATTGCGTTCCAAGCCAACCCAGGTGCTGTGAAATACCATGCAGGATCTAATTTGTATGTATTGAGACATACATCCCTGAAGTTTTCCATAACATCTGCAAGCAGCAAGACATCGGTTTCGTTATATAGCATTGTATATTCTTTCATGTTCTGAATGTTAAAGGCGGTCCATACATCGCACGCATGTTTGTAATCTTCATTTGTTATGTGTTGTTTATTCAGTCTATTGTAAAATTCTTCTTGACTAGGTAGTGATGTTTCACTATATTTTTCTATACTGTCCATGTAGTCGTAAGGGTACACTCCTTTTCGTAGCAATAAATTGAGGTCCTTACCATTGTAATATGTTGAGATGTGTTTGAATTGAGATCTAGTCAGATTCTTTGCCAACCTATCGAGACTTTGTGACATGAACTTGAATGAATCGATGAATCGTAGTTCAATTCCACCTTCCACACTGACCGTAAAGGAAATGTACCGCTCCTCGTTGTTGGGTATCAATGATATGCGATTTTGGAACTTACCTAACTCTTTAATGAAAAGGTGAGTATCGTAACCTGCTAAATTATGAATGAAAACAGGAATGAACCTAGGTTTTTTGAAATTGATGTTACACTTGTTGTGAGCTGCTCCTCTAAACAAACCCGTCAAATGGTTATGGTCTCTAACACGATCATCACCAAGAAAATTTCCACAGATATGACACGTAGTAGTAGATTCAAACATTTCCTGTTGCTCTTTTGTCATCAACTGCATGGGGACTATTGCTTCACTCTTGTAAAGTTCATTAATCCTTATCGACTCCTCAATCAATGATTTTACAAATACATGTGCAGCATCGTCTCCAAAGTATTTAATCGGTGGTTTGGAAAAGCCGTCTTCTGACACCCCATACATACAGAAGGAAATGGCATTATGTTTCTGATATTTAATAGTGAACGACTGGTGATTACCATTACAATCCACTTTTACACGGTTGACATGTTGAAATAGGTGCTAGACAGCATTCAAAGTCTGCGTAATACACAAAGGGCACTCTCATTGAGCAATTGAAATCTTTAAATCTAATTACAGTTCCTGGCTCTGGTAGTTCCAATTTCACAGCATCGTGTGTGTTACAGTCTTCTCTATGCTTGATGAGTAAATCCTCTCTCGTAAAGTGTTGCAAACACCTATTGCATATCCACATCTTATGTCCATTTCGTGAGATCTGTGAACTAACCAAACGGGACATATCTTTGATCCAGCAGTAGTGAGTGTTTGTTTTTTCTCTGATAAAACAGTAGATTAACATGTTTTTCCATCTCGTTATCAGTTATTTCTCAGCGGGAATATATCAAACTTGTCATCATAAGCATAGACATTAACAGAAATTCCACTACGTCTTTCAAGCTTTGCTATATCATCAAGTTTCAAGGGGCATTCGCAAGTTGCTACTGCATGAAGCAGCTCTCGTTTGAAAGGTTCGTAATTGCTGATTCTTTCTGGATGAACCTTAACTGGATGTAAAGCTGTCAGAATAGACCACATAAAACATTTCTGATCTTCGTTTTTTACATTAATAACAGCCTTTTTGGATTGAATCTGTTTTGGTAGAACCACATAGCTGGATCCGTGAAAAGGAACGTATCGGTCGACTCTGATCTCCAAGTCTTTCACACTTTTTAGTGGACCATTGAGAACCGTTTGCCTCAAACTCCTCCATCTCAACCAACATCTTAAGTTTTGCTGAGTTATAATAGTCAGACAGAGACGTTGTTGAGTAAAGAATTTCATTTTTTGTTTTAAAGTTCATGACTTGAGTCACCTCCACATCGTTTATTATTTTTCTTGAATTCAGCATGATAAACCATGTTTACCTTAAGATTTTTTTCTTTTACAGCTTCCTGAAGTTTTTCAACAACGAGTGGTTTGCATATCTCAAGAAAACATTTTTTGGATCTTTGATCCCACGTTTGTTCATAATCACATACGTTTTCAATCTTCCCGTGAATGCCGACTGGACTTCTGATATTTCATCAAGTATTGTCTGTGACTCCTCTGGAGTACGTACCGGAACCAGATGAGGTGTTGAAGGTGATTCTGTTTCAGACAGAAGCTGTCTCTCTTCCATGGTAGGGCTAATCGAATTCTCACTATTAATTGTACTAGTCGGTGTCTCACTAATAATCTTTTTCACACCTGTAGGAATCTTTTGTGGTCTAGTCGGTTTTCGGATCATCGCTTCAAGAGCTATATCGTTTGTATTGACCTTCGGTACTTGTTTGACTTCCCTTGGTCGTTTTGGGTATTTCTTTACCAGCATGTTGATGTCTGGAGTGGGTTGCCGGCAGTCTTGTTGTCAGTCTCGTAATGGGTAATATTTCACTCCTGTATCGAGGACCTTCATGAAGTGCTGACAAACGGATATGGCGTTTTCGATTGTTTATGACGGTTCCAGTTGGATGACTCTATTGGTGTTTCACAAATCCAACACATTTTACTTTTAGGAGCTGGTTTGATTTCCATCTTTTTCAGACGTTCGTTATATGTGCCATGCTGGTAGTTGGCACATTTCTGAGATTTTTGGTGCCGAGCCATGTTGGAAACCGTTATTTCCTTACTGCATTTTGGACATGGTTTCTTCTGGGGTTTTTATTTGAGCACGTACATCGGTCGGACTAAGCACGTTGTATGTTGGACTCTCTGGGATATGTAGTGGTGAATGGTATACAGGACTATATGGTATATGCAGTGAATAGTCTGACTTATCCGGAACTTCAAATGGTGGTGGACCAAGTATTGATATAATTTTCGGATGAATCGGGGTGTATCCTTTTTACTGGTGGTTCAAACTTTGGAGCGTCAGCTGTAGATGGACCAATTATAGTTCTAATTTTGGAATAGAAATCTGGAGTGTCTAACATAGACAAATCAAAATCAGCAATCGCGTCTTGTTCTTCAGGTCTGAGATTTGAATAGGACTCTGGCAACATAGACATATCAAAATCAGCAATCACGTCTTGTTCTTCAGGTCTGAGATTTGAATAGGACTCTGGCAACATAGACATATCAAAATCAGCAATCACGTTCTGGAATTGATTGTCACTCACAGCATCAGCGTAGTTTTCCAACATAGACATATCAAAATCCGGAGTTTGTCTGTCTAACGCGGACATGCATTTCTTTGTTTTTTTATGGCGGGACATGGAGGAGTTTCCTGACTTCAGCACCACACCTTGAACATACTTGTTTCATCGAAGGAGGTTTTTCATTGAATCCGTTGGAAGAAGCATAAGCTGGTGGATTTGACGCTGACATACACTTCTCTGTTTTTTGGTGGCGGGATAGGTTAGATGCAGTAACCTCTGCTCCACAATTCGGACATTTCTTCACTGATGATCTTCGAAGACCATCCGTAGCATTGAGAAATGCTGTTTGCTTGCTATCAGGAGAAAATGCCATTATTACAGAGCTGGCTACTCTCTTACTGTATGGGCGATTGACGATGGAAAAGGATGAGGTATGGATACACTTCTTTGTTTTTTGGTGGCGGGATAGGTTAGATGTAGTAACCTCTTCTCCACAATTCGGACATTTCTTGACTGATGATCTTCGAAGACCATCCGTAGCATTGAGAAATGCTGTTTGCTTGCTAGCAGGAGAAAACGCCATTATTATAGAGCTGGCTACTCTCTTATTGTATGGGCGATTGACGATGGAAAAGGATGAGGTATGGATACACTTCTTTGTTTTTTTGGTGGCGGGATAGGTTAGATGTAGTAACCTCTTTCTCCACAATTCGGACATTTCTTGACTGATAATCTTCGAAGACCATCCGTAGCATTGAGAAATGCTGTTTGTTTGCTAGCAGGAGAAAACGGCATTATTATAGAGCTGGCTACTCTCTTATTGTATGGGCGATTGACGATGGAAAAGGATGAGGTATGGATGGATGAGAATAGGAAGAGGGTGGGATGAGTGGAAGGAGGGATGATAGCATTATTAATACATTTGACTCTGAAAGGAAGAGGAGTAGGAAGAAGGTGGGTGAGTGGGATGAGTAAGGTGCGGTGTCTCGCACGGCGCGGCGGTGACTGGACAGTGACGAGGCGCGTACCGATTGTTTGTTATACTTATAGAAACAAACACGCGGTGTCTCACTCGGCGCGGTGGTGGTGACGGTTCAGCAGTCGCGCGGCGCGGTGATGACGAGGCGCGTGCCAATTGCTTGGCGGTGACGGTTCAGCAGTCGCGCGGTGTGGTGCTGACGAGGCGCGTGCCGATTGCTTGTATACTTACAGTAACAACGCGTGGTGTCGGTGGCGGGACAGCGATGACATGCGTGGTGATTCGCGGCGCGTGCCGATTGCTTGTATACTTACAGTAACAACGCGTGGTGTCGGTGGCGGGACAGCGATGACATGCGTGGTGATTCGCGCGGCGCGGTTTCTGACTACCCGTACTCACACTCTTAGTCGCTCTCTAAAAAATTATGTCCCAGATTCGGTCTCACACGGTTTGTCCCAGAACCGGTCTCGGGTGCGTTGTCCCAGGAACGGCCAAAGTATACTACTTATGTCAAGAAATGTTGCATCTGTTGACATACATGTTGGATGAATCTTTATCTTATGTAGGTACATAGACAAGAATGGGATAAATGTTCGGTTCATTCATAGAACTGTCTGCAGGCCATGCCCGAATAATCAGTGAGATGCGCATAATCAGTTACTAGAAGATACTAATCAGAACTTTTCACAATTTGCTACGAAGCTCTGTTCAAGAGAAATTACATGATTATCATTCGGTGGGTAGATACACTTTATGATTCGTTTACCGGGAGGATGTAATATGTTCCTTTTCTTTATGATTGTTTTCTCTATATACAGGACATTCGGGAATGAAATGAGCTCTAGACTTTAATATTTGGCATGCAACCTCAACATAGCATGTTACTCGTATATGTGGCGTATTCCTATCTTGTGTTAAATTTTGTCGTATCTAAGTACGAGTTAAAGTGTTTGGAAATTACGGTGTTACTCGTATTTAATGGTGATATTACAATACTGTAGTAATATTTCAATAATTTTCACGAACCTTAGGACATATGAAGAACCCTCATAAACAAATGAATGCCTATGTGAGCAACAACTTCTAATACTGTCCTAAATGTAATTATTGAAGTCATAAAATACTGTATTAATTACATCTCCTGGTTTTTGTACACTTTTAAATATGATTCAATACACTTTTAGGGGTTTTCTTTTGTTCATATATCCTTTTGAACTACTAAACCACCACTATTTTAAAGTCTCACATATAAGGAAAAAACCATTAAAATAATTTATTTTTTTAAATTTCCTTTACGGTATAAAGAGTTTGTATTATTCTCTTTATTTATTAGTTTTAGGATATACAATTAAATGAAATGATAAATGAAATGAAATGAAAAATGACTTTATTTACAGAGGCGAAGTTAGGACTTAAAGTCCTCTCTACCACTTAACCTCCTATAAAGCCAGACATTTTAATCTAATAAATAAAGAAGATGGTTAAAGCTTCATTTAACACTATTCTACATATTCTTGATTGGTGATATGTTAATGCAAAGTATCCGGAACTTGTACATCTTCATTGTATAAACTTACGAGGAACCATAACATTGATAAAAACTAAATTCGTTGTAAAGAGCCAAAATTCTAAAGGATTAAAATGTTTAACTGCTGAAATATATTTGTATCTTCTTAAATGTTTGAACGTCATACGTTGAAAATGTTACTTTATATAAAAAATAACAAGAAGGATATTTGATTTGATTATTTAGATATTTCTGAAATAACGTTTGTTATTTTTATTTATCTATTTTCCAATGTCTCACTTAAATATTTTGTACGAATGGGAAATAAAATAAAATGAAATTTGATTTATTAGAGGCAAAGATAAGGAAAAAGTCCTCTTAACGATTAGAGTTTCTCATTTATAAAAAATTATAACACCTTGGGAAACCCCACCTTTTTAGAAACACGTTTTAAAACCTAGTGAAGAACGCAAATCAAAGAATGTGTTAGTATTGTCTTTACAAAATTGCGTGTTGCTTTGAATAAAGTCCCACCCGCCACACAAAGAAACAAACCAAATTTAAGAAGGAAATTAGACGTGTCTGGGGATCAAGGTCGGGGTATTTATACCTCACTGTTTACGATTATTATGTCTAGTGAGTGATTAAAATCTAAATATCTATGAAAACCTAACAAAAATCTACTTTAAACTGAATAAGACAGCTGTAAAACTATATGTTTTGTGACATTATACCCACAAAATAACTATCGTTCAGTTTTCCTTTAAATATAATATTAGCCTGTACGTTATTTGCGATGTGCTGTAGTGTGACATACTTTCAGTATTTAGTAAAACTCGTGAAAATTACACTTCACATAAATAATATCTTTCTTGTAAACACAAGGGATAACAAATTCTTGTCTGGGGGAACGTGAAGTGACTCTGGGAATCAGTGATAGACCAATATCCAGACAGTTAGTTTGAAAATATAATGTCTTTGTCATCAAACAACTCCTCTGTTGTCCTAGCAAGAGCTGGGCAACTATATTATCCACTAAATAAAGAACTTTATATCATACGGTTGTAACGTCAATTTTCGCAAACGTAACGTAACTGTAACTGACCCAGAAAGACTCAGTCGTGAAATGGGGTAAAATATTCCATGGGTCGGGAGAAGGTAGTTAGAATCGGGAAACCCAAGGCTCAGATTGACAGCAGAGTCAACCTAAGTGGACTCAACACGGACGCTCGGTATCATCACAGCCCAGGCTCCAAGTAGGGTATGAGGAGGAGTGGGGACAATGTAACTTGGAAATAAAAGCGTTGGGAAAGGGTCTAACAAAGGAACTAGGGTTCCGCTCGGATGTCTCTAGCGGGGAAAGACGAAGTGGCGCTGGGATTTCTCTAGCGCAAGGCGAAAGGTTCCGCTTGGATTGCTCTAGCGGGCGAGGGGATAGAGGCGCTGGGATTTCTCTAGCGCAGGGCGAAAGGTTCCGCTTGGATTTCTCTAGCGGGGAAAGACGAAGAGGCGCTGGGATTTCTCTAGCGCAGGGCGAAAGGTTCCGTTTGGATTGCTCTAGCGAGCGAGGGGAATAGAGGCGCTCGGATTTCTCTAGCGCAGGACAAAAGGTTCCGCTTGGATCGCTCTAGCGGGGAAAGACGAAGAGGCGCTGGGATTTCTCTAGCGCAAGGCGAAAGGTTCCGCTTGGATTGCTCTAGCGGGCGAGGGGATAGAGGCGCTCGGATTTCTCTAGCGCAGGGCGAAAGGTTCCGCTTGGATTGCTCTAGCGGGCGAGAGGATAAAGGCGCTCGGATTTCTCTAGCGGGGAAAGACGAAGAGGCGATTATCTTACCTAATAGTGGCGAAGCGTGGTCGGTCTCGGAGATCTTCCTTGCGGTGGTATCCCTGGAACGAATGAGAGCTGTGCTGGTGATCGGCTCCCTTATATAGCAGCCAGGTTGGCGCATGCGCAGAACCCCTAATATTGTCAGTCTGCTGCCAGCAGCGGTGCCGGCAACATCTCTCCGTAGGGTTATATGGTCTGCCTGTTCCAACCTGTTTGAAATGGCGACGCTGCTGTTTCTGAATACTTGACCGTATTCTTTATTGCAGGGATGGAGTCGTTAGGGGTGCGTCGGCATAGGGAAAAAAGTGCCGACTTGTATAAAGCGGCGCTGCAGGACGTATGGGAGGTAGGAATTAGGTGGGCATGTAGGAGTGTTTAGGAGAGGGTCAGGTTTATGGGGAAAGACGCGGAAGGCGATAAGGTAACGGGAAGTTTCATCGGCGGCGCAGGGTAGGGTCAAGTGACGGAGGGGCCGGACTGATCGTGGGAAAATAGGACAGGGCTTATTGTAACGTCGGAAATCGAAGGACACAGGAATTATATGAGGAAATATGTATAGGACGACGCCGACTACCTGAAGGCGACGCCCAAAGCGGATTAGCAGGACACGAGGATAGGAAACGTATAATGGTAAGCGGAAACCTGGATAACCGCTAGGGTGCGGGCAAAGGTCAGGGTAAAAGAGGTACGTGGAACTAGGGCACGACGCAGGGGAAATTAGGACGACGCTGGTTGTTTACGGATAGGAGGGGAGTAGAGGAGATGTTTTAGGTGTAGAGGGAATAAGGATTTATTGGCGGAAAGAAAACGAAGGGTGTAGGGCTAGACGTAGGGCCGTGGGAGGAGACGCTAAGATAAGATAAGTTAGGAACAACAGGACGTCGGTAATAGTGGAAGGCGGAAAAATAAAAAGGTCAAGGGCAATAAGGAAAACTGCACTTTGGTAAACAGGGTTTCTATTAGAAAGGGTGAGGATTAAGGACGGGGACAAACAAGGGTCGTTACACGGTTTTACAGTTATGGGTAAAATACCACGTTTTTTTGCCTATTCTACAATGTTATTTTTGTTATTTTAAATATGACCGTTACTTGTGTAACGTGATAATGTTATTTTGTACTTTATTGCTTAAAATGTAACTTTTTTATAATGAGCTTAAAATACATAATATTAATCACTCCGATAGTTAATATCCTAGGAAGAAGATACATAAATACAAATAACATAACAATTAAAATTTTTTTTATCGTAAAAGAGAATTGTTATCCTGAATAGTTTTATTTCACCCCAGTATTTTTATATTGAATAATTATTAATAATAATTAGTATTTAACAACAATTTGTTATACTGTTCTAAAATATGTGATGTGTTGTCTTCAGCCAACTTCACTTTAAATATATACAATTTTACATATATAAGTAAACATTGTTCTTCGGGAAATGGAATTACACATTCCAAAGTATATAAATTGTACTTGTAGGCCCCTAAAATTTATAGTTCGAATTTCCTTGGTACGCACTTGATCGTTTGTTGCAAGAAGTTTGGAGCAACGTCTGTGGAAACTTCTAAGCATAATGAGCCTACATTCTGACACTGAAATGATTATAATATAGATAAAACGTTCAAATCTTTTATTTTTTCAAACTTTTTAGTAGAAGACTTTTATTGAAATTTTCATTATTGTTATTACAATGACGGGAATGTTTATATCTTACACTTTCAAGTTAGCTAACAAATGCTATGAAAAAATTTTGAACCTCGTTCATGCATATATTTGAAGAGAAAATGTTAGGAATTCGTATTTGAAATATTACATGACACTTTAAGTAAGAGCAGCAAACACGGTGTGTTTGGTAAAATTTATTTATATCAATGCCTACGTGAAGGAAACAGATTTAAATATCTTTCACATCACTATTTCAATAAATATGAATTCAAATCATTGTGTTAGGATAGCTGAATGTTAGTTTTTATAGAATTTTGTATATTTTGTGTCAAAAACAGAGTTTATAGATGCAATTTTTACTTATATTTACGGCTATAACAAATAAAAACCAGAAGTTGGTTTAATTTACATAAATTACTTTCCATTTGTAATGGTTCAATTTAAATGCTAACTACGTCATTAACTAACAAAAGCAATAATCAGTAGACACCACTCATTTATCAAACTTTTCGAAATGAAACAAGTATTTATTTTTTGTTTTTCAAATCGTAATATTATTTTTTATAAGGAGAAGAAGAATTTTGCATTTCAGCTTGTTTTCTAATAGGTTCGTGGGTAGAATGGCGAGGACGTATTTTCCATACAAAATTCCACACTGTGTTTATATTTAAATGGAAATAAATATTTATTTCAAATTTATAAAACTTTCTATTATTGAACTTTGAACATTAATACCTTTGCCTCAACATTTTATCCTTATTTGATGATTGTACTTTGGTTTTGATGATTTGGGACAAAATGTACTCAATAATTAAATGCATTTCAATTGATTTTACAAATTGAATGTAATTCTTTGTTACTTCTAATTTACAATGATTTTTCGTGTAGCTATCATTAAATTTAAGAAACGATCATGTCAGTATAAAGTGAAATTTCTGGAAAATTATTTCCAGTTCGAAATCAACAGTCACCTGTATAGCTGGCATGGCAAACAATTCTAGCGGAAAATTCATCTCACCAAATAGTATTCCATTCCCTGCTTCATCATATTCGTAATTAATAAAAAAAAAATACTTGACCAGTTTTTAAAATGCTTTACATGTATATTGACTTAATTATCACAAATTTTGAGTTTTATCAAGACGGAAGAGGTTTTGTAACGAGTAAATGTAAATAAAACGTATCTATCATGATGTGTACAGTGGTTTTCTAATAATTTTATTCTAAAACAATTTTCAATTAAATTACCTAGGAATAGTAAAGGAAAAATAGACCAACACTTTTTAATTATACTTGCAGTTTTTTAATTTCTATTACCAGTCCTTAAAAAATCCAAAATTACGTGTATTCTCAATATCCAACTATTTATTTTGATATTTGTTTACTACTTTTAAGGAAAACTGTAGATAACTTTATGAGAGTCAAATGAAGAACATGTAGGATTATAAAACTAAATTCCAACGTTCTATTTTGCAACTCTTTGAGGTATGAATAAAATAATATTTATTTTGTGTTATTTAAAAGCTCTACCATAATATAGAAATACAAATGTTTAAGCTGTTTTCTATGCAGTGTTTTTTATATTACTCCCTTAAATATAAAATTAAATAATCTCTAAAGTGTCCATATACAAATAATGTTTATAATTTTGAGTATACTTTTTTTATACAAACATAAAATATAAAATTAAAAAAAATAACTTAAATTTCTTACACATATGATATAGACCTAAACTACATGGATGCAGGTAAAAAAGTTCTAAGATCTTTGAGGTACTTGTTTTCACCTACTTGCCAAGTTATTTGAATATATCTTGTCAGTCTTTTTGGTAATTTTCAAAACAGTCTCCTGTGTAATTTTCAGGTTCATTCGGGCACGTTTTGCAACAAATTATCAGAAATATCCCCCCACCTATGTTTTTGTTGTATTTATGAATAGCTTTGACTGTCCTTTTTTAGTCACATATTCTCTGAAAAACTCTTCTTATGTTTCGTTATTGCAGTAAGTTGAAACATAGTATCTACTCTTTTATAATTCTAGAGCAAAGTCATGCAGTTCTCTTAGGGACGTGAAATTATTTCATGAGTTTCAATGGAATAAAAAATGTTTGGATCTCACTACACCTGGGAGACTTTGTACCGACAGCCGATCTCAAAGACATGAATATATATACTGTATATATACAAATGTACCTACTAGATTTTTTTATTATCTGTATCTAAATTTACTCCTTTCTGCTAAACATATGCTTTGTAAAACTCTATTTAATTACAAAAGATTAACTCAAATAATCAGATTACGGGTACATTAGTTTTTAGGTATAATCAGACTGAATGGGGCATGACATTAAAGAAAAACTTATTTCCTACATAAATAAAAGACGCCTTTTTGCTGAATAAGTTTTTACAAAAATTTGCCTCCACAAATTTTGAGGAACGGTACTTATTAACGATGTTGAGCTTAAGGGGTGGATCATCATGACCAAATTTCCTTACTACGCAACATATCTTATTGTTAAGATATAAACGCAGAAGTTGTTGAAGTACCAGTAATTAAAGAAAGGAATTATTCAGGGACAATGTCATGCCTAAAAATTTTAAGCATTTATGCATGTATTTGCCAGGCATGTTATATGGAATAAAATGTAACTAAGAGTAATTTTTAGAGAACAGACGAAGCGAAGGACTCATGTTTACAATGGCAGAGTTCTTAAAAACAATGTATTTATAAAGCATAATTTGATATTATTAAATTAGCTCGTTTGTAATCAATTTGATTAAAAGATTGTTTATTACGTAATTTTCTCGTTACGGTAATGGTTACCCGTAAGGCCAATGTAATAATTGTCATTAACGAAATACAATTCAGGAAGTTATTGAGCTATAACTTAAGAAATGACATGCACAACGCCAACGTAATGTTGCTTATATAGGAATGAAGCTTCATGAAGATTTTCAACTCACATGTTAATTTTTGTTCGAGATATTTGTGCGGAGATACACACAACCGAATGGAAAATGTTCTAGCCCGTCAAGTAATAGGGTTAGCTAACGATCAGCCAATATAACAATTTCACTTAAAAAAAAGATTTTAGTTAAGTTAGTATTTAATTTCTCTTTGTCTCTCTAAACGTCTATATGTACACTCTATATCTTAATAAAAACAGAACTATAGCCTAAAAATGATGCATGAAACTTAGTATCTACTAAAAAAAAAAACTCTAAAATTCTATTATAGTGCTTGTCACAAAATAGTTTAAGAAGTTAGCTAACTGATAAAAGTTAGTCAAACTATGAATGAAAACGTTATTATATACTGTATTCACATTCAAATGTGGAAACTCACGACTTCATTAACTTAAATTGAAATCTGTGCTGAAATTTAAAATATGCAACGTAGTTTATATAGTCACAGCTAATAAATAGTTTTAAGAACTACTCAATCAAACTCCAACAAGAGTTGAGTTGTTCTGTTGTTGGAATTACAGAACAATGCACAAGTTTCCATAATAGATTTTGTCTCCCTTTTTAATTTTAGAATATGTAATTTTAAAACATAAATATATGTATTCTGTGCCAGTTAATATATAACTGTGTGTGTACATATCTTGTATTAATTACTCTTATAAGTACCTTAACATATTTCATATACGTTAACTTTTAGTTGTAGTGTTTCATGAACCGGTTTGAAATACAGGTTTTCTCCCCCCAGTAAACTAGACCTATCGAAACGTCACTTTCACCCCACAATCTTAACATTTACGGTTAGTAGTCTGGACATCCATAAGGTGTCCAATTTTAAGGGACACGTCGGTTTTTGCTGTGCCCAGTGTGGATTCTACTGAACAGTATAAGCGCCAGAAGTGAACCCGCCTGAGGTACCCCTTTGCTCTTGTTGGATGTACAATTTTACATAGTTTTATTTATATTTAATGTCAAATATTTTCCTTAATTCTTCTTCAGTAGTTTAACCTCCTACATTATTCAGAAATTTTAGGTTATGTACATTTTAAATTCCATGGATTGTTCAAGAGTAACACTAGTATTGCCCCATAGTCCTCATCATGCAGTCAGGGCGTACATCATAAATCACGATTACCCTTGTATTTGCTCAAATTCCTGTAGCCTTGAGATTCTGCAGCAGTTTCTCTGCTACTTATCCATTTCTCCAGCATAAGTGTTATATATACAGTTTTCACTCTCCTTAAATTTAGCAAACACATTTGCTGATTTTAGGAATCTTTTTAAAATATTTGCCCATCTTTGCTGTGTTACACCTTGCCTGATCATGACCAATTTCTTTATTGGGTACTTCGGCCATTTAAATCCAGGCACTTTTGTTTAATTCCGGATTCTACACAAAAACAACTGAAGTTTATATAGTATAAGGTCCCTAGGTTCTTGAGAGCTATCAGCTAATTCTTCTGAGGTCTTACTCTGGCTTTGACTTGAAAATGAAACCTACTGGAACACCCACCTAAACCTGCCTAGCACAGTCACATGATTGGGAATATGGTTATGACTTTTTAGCCTGTAGAAGTAGGAAAGAATTAGTCCCCATATAGACACCTCCTAAAACTCTCTTTCTAACATGTCTAAATAAAAACTCTTGTCATCTTAGAAACGCGTTAATGCATGGTGGTTCATTAAATTTCTGACGATTTTTGAACTTTTGTGTCAGTATATTTGCAATTTAATAAATTACCTAGCTCAAATTACTTCATTAGACAATCTGGCTAGAGGATTATAGGATGATTTAAACTCCCTCAAGGTGTATAGTATTTAAAACTACCACATAAAAATAAAACAGACCGGTTATGCTCACAGTAACTAACTCGTAATTACTAACCGATTTATAAGAGCACAAACTGAGATTTTAACTTTTCATTCATCTAAAAAGTTCTTAAATAGCTATAGGGAGGGAAGATAAGTACACTTAGATGTTATCAGTCAACGTTTAAAATAATGGAGCAACATCAGCGTTTCTGAGTAAAGCGGTCAAATCCTTTAATCGTTTATACGGCGTTTTGACGGTAATCATATAACTAATGACTTTTTTTCATATTATTATCTGATATATGGAAACTGTTTTAGTTTGTTCGTTTCCAACTAATGCACTTACGCGTTCTAGGCATTACACAATCTTAAGCTTGTCTTAAAATATGCAGTGCTTTAATAGTATTGAAACTATAAAAGCATAAACTCTATCTCACTTAAAGAATCCTCCTCCTCATATTCCATTATGCAATTACCACTGCAAATTAATTGTAAAACTTGAAATAATCCTGTGTTTGATAATTATGGATAATTATGGCAATGCCATGTGTTAGTATATCTATTGCTATCAATACTTTAATAATATGCATACAACAGTATTACAAATATTGCTGATTTTTGTTTGCTTTTTAAATACTTTTGGCATATTTAATACAAAAGTTGATACATAATGTTTTGC
>NW_025782351.1:0-35090 GCF_021130785.1 Homalodisca vitripennis | reverse complement strand
TTTGAAAGGATGATTGTTCTAATTTTACGATTAATACCAGATTTATTTCACTAATAAAGCTAATCTGAATATACTATTGAAACATCGTTCGGTAAATAGGTATACAAATTTTAAATCAAAGCCTGAAATACAAGTGAACTTAACACCTCAAAAATTTTAAGTATTCACAGATTCTACTCTACGATTTTACGAAGAAAATATTTTCCGTAGATAAACTCTCGAAACGTCAAGCGATGGGTTGATTACTAATATTGTTAAATAGTAGGTAAGCGCAGTCAGAGCGTGTATCTAAAAAGATCCTCTCTAACCCAACCTGGGAACCAACTGCTCAAAAATGGCTTCCAAACTACTATTCCAATAGCGGACAGCTACGTAGCACAGGATCGCTTTTAGCGGTCACCCATCCAAACAGGAACCTCCTTTAACGCTAGTTATCCGGCCCATATTTATATATATAATATATATATATATATATATATATATATATATATATATATATATACTATATATATAAGTAGATATGAATATGGCGGTTCTAGACCACTTTTGGGACAGTCAGAAAATCAATGTAAAATACTGTTTCATTGAACCATAAACGAATCTATAAATCATGAACTAAAAATAAACGAATCTATAGCTGTTTGCTTCTACTTTCTTGAGCTGAAACTTAGTCCAAATCTGCTTCGAATCAATCTATTGATCTCATATCTGCTTCTATATCAACGAAAATTCTGTTGTAAATATATTAAAATCTTAATGAAAAATCTTCGAAAAGTTCAAGAAAAAATTATTGAAAAAATAGTATAAAGAATTTAAATTACCTCATACAAACCAATATAGTAATAAAAGTACTATTTTGTCCTATAACTATACTATTTTTTTCAATAATTTTAAGTCTTAGTTTACAGATTTTTCTATAATAAATAGAAGAATCTATCACTGTTTCACCAGAAATTGTGCTGATTTCTGTCAAATTCAAGTAAAAATCATTACTTTTTCAAATTCATAGTTAAGAAATTTTCCCTATTTAAATGGAGAGGAAAAAGGTATCAATGTCCATACTGCAAAAAAGATGTTTTTGAACATCATTACACCAGGCATTATAATTCAAAGAATCATCTGAAAAATAAAGATATTTATGAAAAAAAAACTAAATTATTTGAGGAATTGGGCTAAAGAGAATCAAATCGATGGTCACGAAAAAGACGTACAATATAGAAAAATTTGCGTGAATTAAAAGAAAAGCTTTAAGGAAGATAAAAAAGATCTCAATCTATTTAATAATGAAAAAATTCAATCAATCGCTGAAAATAATTGTCCATAGAAACAAACGATAAAACTAAGTCTGAAATGGTCGAAGAAATTGATAAAAACTCTTAACGAAAAACCTGAAAATATCATAGATGTAGAAGTTTTATCCTCAATACACGGTCTTTTCAAGCAATACATTTTAAACAAACTTGAACGACAATTCCATGTCAATTTACAAATATCTATCAATTATGAGGCCAGGAAATTAAAAGTTTAATAGAAAAATTTCAAGAGAATGTTAAAAATATGAAGGGTTATCTCTCTTTGGAATGTGAATATGAAAGAACTTTAGTTGAACGGTGAAACACAAACGTGTCCAATGTACTTTACTATAAAAGCAGATGAAATCTTCGATGTAAATGATTTTATCACTAAGCAATTTAATAAATTATCACATCGAGAGAACAGACAAATCATCCAAATAGGGGTTCAGGATGGACATTTAAACGCTTGCATACAACTAGTTTTTGAGCCTTAACAAACACGAAAATGATGAATGCTGGATCATATATCGATTTACCAAAGAAAATCAAAGATAAAAAAGCTTGTATAAATATCAAAAATAAAGATGATTATTGCTTTATTTATTCTATCCGATGTGCTATTGAAAAACCCGAGACTCATGTCGACAGAGCAAAACAATACGAAAAATTTGTAAATGACGAGATATTTTCAGGTTTCGAGTATCCAATGTCCTTAAAAGATATACAATCATTTGAAAAAACGAAGTTACAATTCCAAGTATAAAGTATCCGAAAATGTCAATAAATATCTACAGTTATGATGAGAAATTTAACATTGTTCCGTTGCAAATTTCAGGAAATGTATGACGCCCGAGTTTAGAAATCGATTTATTGTATGTTAAACAAGAAGGACAAATCTCATTATGTTTTGATAACAGATTTAAACAAACTTGTGATTTTCTCAGTTATCTAAGTGTAAAAATAAAAAATTTCTATGCAGAAGATGTTTAAGCCATTTCTACAAATCTGGAGATTTAGCAGATCATTTAGAAATTTGCAAGCAACACGAAGTTTGTAAGCCAATTATGCCGTTTTCCAGGCCTCAAACAACATCATTTTACTAATTATCAAAAGAAAATTTTCTCATCCTTACGGTTATTTATATGGATTTTTGAAAGCATATCTAGAGAAGATTTCTCACATGCAAAAAACAATCCGCAAAAAGTCGACTACAACCAAGATTCAGAAGCACATTCCTTATGGTTTTACTCTATATTTAGTGTCAAATGTGACAAATCGCATGTACAAACCGATATGTTTATCGAGCCAAAAATGAAGAAGATTTGCCGAATGTTCCAAAACAATTGTTTGAAGAGCTCAATAAATTATCGAAATACATAGCTAAAAAGTATAATTCTAAGAATAAAATACCTATGAAATTGACCGAAGAAGAAGAATTAAGCGTACCAAAATTCCAGTCTTTGTCATATTTGTGAATGTGAGGGGTTTTGATAATCAAACAAGAAAAAAAGTACGAGATCATTGTCATTTAACCAGGTAAATTTAGAGGTTCAGCTCATTTATCTTGTAACTTGAATCTCAAATTTCCTCAAAATATTCCAGTTTTCTGTCACAATATGAGTAACTACGATACTCATTTGTACATAAAAAGAATTGGCTAAACAATATGGAAATGTTGATTTGATCGCAAACACAGATGAAAAATATATATAAATTATTCAGTAAATTCAGGATATGGGTATGAGTTTGAAGATGATAAACCAAGAAAGTTCATCAAGTTTTCATTCGTAGATACGTTCAGATTCATGGCCTCGTCTATAGAAAAGTTAGCTAAAAATCTAAAGAAAGACGACTTCAAACATACAAATCATTTTATACAAGATGGACGAATATTGAACGCAATTCTAGATAGACAACCAAATGACGACGAAGAAGAAATCTTTAAAATTCTATCTGGAAAAGGCATATTTCCTTTACGAATTTTATCGATAGCATTGAAAAACTTTATTACACAGAAGACCTGAAAATTCAAGATTTCTCTATTCACTTTTGACAGACGAGAGCATATCTGAGAAAGATTATCAACACTACTTGAGTGTATGGAACAAATTAAAAGATAAAAATCTTGGAAATTACTCTGATTTGTACAATATCTAAGATGTACTATTGCTCGCTGATATATTTGAAAACTTCAGAAACATTTGTTTAAATTGTTACAAACTTGATCCGGCACATTATCTAACAGCTCTCCAAGTCTCGCACGGGACGCTATGTTAAAATTAACGAAAATAGAATTACAATTGATTAGTGATTATAACATGTATTTGATGATTGAAAAAGGTATTCGCGGAGGCATTTCTCAATGTATTAAAACGATATGTTAAAGCAAATAACAAATATTTGAAAGATTTTGATGAATCAAAGCCTGAAAACTATCTGTTGTACGTCGATGCCAATAACCTTTATGGTTACGGGCTTCTGCAAAATTTACCATATAACGAAATCAAGTGGATGAATCCTAAAACATATACAAAAGAAGAGTGGCAAGAAACAATTTTAGAACTCACTGGCGACGAAGATTATGGCTATATTCTCGAAGTTGATCTAGGATATCCAACAAATTTACATGAACATCACAAGGATTTACCTCTTGCTCCCGAACATTATAAAAACAAACTTTGCACAACTTTACTGGATAAAACTGAATACGTTGTTCATTCAAGAAATTTGAAATTTTACCTCGAACAAGGGATGGTGTTGAAACATGTGAATAGAGTTATAGCGTTCGATCAGAAGCCTTTTATGAAAAAGTACATTGATTTTAACACAAACATGAGAACCAAAGCTACAAGTGACTTTGAGAAAGATTTTTACAAGCTGATGAACAACTCTGTTTTTGGAAAATCTATGGAAAATGTGCGAAATAGATGTGATATCAAACTAGGAAATGAAGAATTTTCAATGAAACAGGCCAAGAAAACGAACTTCAAATGTTTCAATATCTTTGACGATAACTGTATAGCGAGTCACATGTTCAAACAAAAGGTTAAATTTAACAAACCGATCTACATAGGATTTTCAGTTCTTGACCTATCAAAATTGTTAATGTATGAGTTTTTATTAACGATAAATTAAAGAAGTTTGACCCAGATTTGAATCTGGTGTTACATGGATACAGACAATTAATTCTTAGAATTGAAACGAGATCCTTTTAAAAATTATTAAAGAAAATATAGATGACTTTGATACAAGTGATTATCCAAAAGATCACGAATGTTTCACTACTAAAAATAAGAAGGTAATAGGGAAATTCAAAGATGAGTTAAATAGCGAAGTTTTAGAAGAATTTTGTTGTGGATTGAGATCGAAAATGTACTCGTACAAATATCTAGACAAAAATCCAGTAAGATGCAAAGGGATTAAGAGAAGCGTTGTAAATAAAACAATAAATATCAAAAACTTGAAGAAATGATTGTTCGAAGATAAAGAAGAATTTAGGGAGATGACAGTAATCAAAAGCTACAAACATGAGTTGTACACCGTCAACTATAAACAAGTTAGCACTGAACGCTAAAGATGATAAGAGAATTGTCCTAGAAAATAAGATCGATACAGTACCTTATGGCTATAAAAATGAAGTGAAATCTGATATATTAGACAAATGAAATAAACTTGGAAACTTTTTGATATATAAATGGAAGATTGATTTAATTCACTGCTGCCACAATATGTAAGAAAAAAAACGAAAAATATAGATTCTAAAATTGTTCAAACTCAAAACGGATTGTATAGAATTGCAGCAAAATGTTCAAAATGTAAGACAAATAAGAGAAAATTTATAAAGAATCCTTATGAAAAACAAGTAAAGAAAGAATCTAAGAATAAGGAAGAAATCGAGATTGAAGCTAGAGAAATTCATGCACCAGTACGAAAAAAAGTTTAAAAAGAGAAAGATTATAACTTTAGGAATTGACGATTTATGGGCAGCAGATTTAGTAATAATGTCTAACTATTCAGATCAAAATGATGGATTTAAGTATATGTTAAATGTTATTGATACTTTCTCAAAAATATGCTTGGGTCAAGAGCTATCAAAAGAAAAAAAACGGCAAGGATGTTTCAAAAGCTGTCGAAGATATAGTAAAAGATGCCATAAGGATCAATCACAAACCTCCTAACCTACTTCATACAGATAAGGGTTTAGAGTTTAAAAATAAAGAATTTAACGATGTTTTGAGAAAATACAACATTAAGATTTATCATACTGAAAATGAAGAGAAATCAAGTATTGTAGAGAGATATAACAGAACTCAAAATGAGAGAATGAAAGTAATTTTTGAGATTAATAAAAACTTTAAATGGATCGATATTCTTCAAAAAATCGTAAACAATTATAACGATACAGTTCACAGCACGATCAAAATGAAGCCCAAAGACGTAGATAAGGCTGCAGAAAAGGAGTTATTAGAGAACCGTTTTCAAGTATATTCCACCAGAAATTCACACGAAAACTAAATTTAAAGTCAATGATCATGTAAGAATTGTTAGTAAAAAAACAACATTTTCGAACAAATATAAGAACAATTGGTCAAGAGAAATCTTTGTGATTTATCAAATTAATAACACAGATCCTGTAAACTTATAGTATAAAAAGATTTAAATAATGAAGAAATAAGTGGAAGTTTTTACGAATATGAATTGAGAAAGTCAAAGCTGTAATTTTTTTTCTATATAAATGGAGGCTCAAAAAGAAGTGTACAATTTGTCAAGAATATAAATATTTTGAAGAATTTCATAAAAATAAGACTAAAAAAGGAGGAATAGAGTCTATGTGTAAAGTTTGTCGTAGTAAATATGAGAGAGAATTATACGATAAAATAGAAAAATTAACATTAGAAGAGAAAAAAATGTCTTTTTGCGTTTGTAAAGAAATTAAGGATATTTCCAAATTTTACGATTGGCATTATAGTAGAGATAAAAAACATACGCATTGTAAAGATTGTGCTATAAGAATTCAACGAAAAAGTCAAAAGAAACCGACTCTTTGCGAGTTGTGGACGAATCATTCAATGGTTACCTTATCTTCAAAAACATTTACAGACAAAATATCATAATTCGAGAGTTTAACATTTTCATCGTGTAATAATTTGTTCTATATAAATGGAGTCTCAAAAGAAATGTACAAAGTGTCAAGAATTTTATTAAGGAAAAGAATAGAAAAGACTGTTATTGTAAGGAATTATATGATTAAAATGGAGACAAATTAACTTTAGAAGAGAAAAAGTGTTACTTTTGTAAAGAAATTAAAAATATTTCTGAATTTAATAACTGGGCAGTATAGTAAAGATAGGAAAGATGCTTTTTTGCAAAGATTGTGCTAAAAAAATTTTCAGCGAAA
This sequence comes from Homalodisca vitripennis, assembly GCF_021130785.1. Lineage (NCBI taxonomy): Eukaryota > Metazoa > Arthropoda > Insecta > Hemiptera > Cicadellidae > Homalodisca > Homalodisca vitripennis. Next base: position 28,397 of record NW_025782351.1, on the reverse strand, counting down.
GTTATAAAAACGAAATGCCTTGTGAATATGAAAAAAAGATTTTACAATGGTTACCTAGTTATGCTAAAACATTTACAAACAAAAAATATAATAAATCGAGAGTTTTTAGTAAAATTTAGAAACATTTCCATCGTGTAATTTAGATATTCTATAAATCAGTCGAGATTCTGCCATATTTGTAGTAAAATGATTTCTGTTGTATAAAATATTCAAAGATTCTTTCATTTGGTTGTAGAGATTTATACTATTTGGATCTCCATAGTCTTAATAAAATTTTCCATTTCTGGGTAATCAATTTCAAGTTCTTTCTAATCTTTTCGGTATTTCTCTCTTTTTGAGCTCTGATAACGTAATAAAGGATATTCCCACATGTGGATGATTCTTCTTAATTAATACAAAAACATTGGTGTTTTTTTCTTAGCAAAAATCTTTACAAACAAGGTCTGGTTTCATTAAGTCAATTTTTACACTTTGTTTTGCGATTATTTTCCGTTTTTATTTCATCTTTAATTTGCAAGTGTTTAACTTCGTCCTCTAAATATTTAATCTTGTTTTCAAGTTTGTACTCACCAAAATTTACGAATACTTGGCAAAACTTCTTTTGTAACCCACTTTTTAAACAATTTCGCTTCTGATTTATGCGATCTCAAAAATTAATGAATAAAGTCCCAGATTCATTAACGAAAACAGTGTTGTTTTGAAAGTTTGAAGGTAAGCTATTCAATTAGCCCCCCTTGATTCATGTCTTTATTAACTTAATGTTAATTTATCATCTTCGTCAACGTTTAATTCTGATCGTTTGCATAGTATTTTCATATTCTAGAATTTTTGCAACATCTTTAGCCTTAAACCAGATCATATTGTTTTCGTCTACAATCGTTAAGATATTTGTGTTATTGAATTTGAGTTGGATTATTGAGTAGGCCTACAAGTGACTCCATTTAGATAGAAAAATTTTTTAACTAGTAATTTTTATTTCAGTATAAAGACCAGATTCATTAATGAAAACAGTGTTTTTTTTAAATATTTTCTCGGGGTCTATGGGATAGACTCCTGTAATTTTATACATACAAAAGTTTGTTTTTATCATTCATTATCGACATTATTTATGATAGCTTGCCTCGTGTTTTCATATTCTAAAATTTCTGCAACATCTTTTGCTTTGAACCAAATTTTGTTATTTTTCGTCAACAATCGTAAAAATTTCTGTATTATTGAATTTGAGTTGAATTATTTATTAGATCTACAATTGTCTCCATTTAGATAGAAACATTTTTATTTCGAGAATAAAGGCCCAGATTCATTGATAAAAACGGTGTTTTTTTGAAAGTTTGAAGGTAAGAACGATTCGTTCCCCCCTTGATTCATCATTCTTTCGACAATCTTAAATATATTGTTGTTTTTACTCTCATTATTTAATAAATTTCCCTCAGAGTCTTGTATAGTTAGAAACGATTTTTTGAATTCTTTTAATATTTTTTCTAATTGGAATATAATCGATTTCATTCGGTTTTTCACTGATTTTTGATCCATAAGCAACATTTGGGAAAAAAGTGTACAAAATTTCAGATTCTTTGTGTAAATGTTCGGTATTATTTTCAAAACTAGGTTCAACGAGATTGCAGTGCACTTCAATTACATCAAACGGTCTAAATTTTGGCGTTTTTATTTCCTAAATATACCTGATTTGGCTCAATAGTTTCTTGAACAAACCCTAACAAATCTACAATAATTGCTGGAAAACATTATTCTTACTGGTGATTTTATTTGAATTTTATTAGAGAGAGCTAATTTTTTTGCATTTCAAACTTGTTTTCGTCAAAGTTTAAAGATTTATATCTAATTGTTTGAATGTTTTCAGATAATTTTTAAGGGAATTTTTTTATTTGATCGAAAGTATAATATCCTTTGTTTAAACCATAATATTTTGTTATGTTCTTCTCACTAAATCCTATACAATAAGGAGAACTTTCACTAATATTTATTACAAAATTGTCAGAATAAAAACCGCTTAAACCGATAAAATAATTTGATTCTTCCTCTAAGTGTATAGGATGTTCCAAGTTTAAAAATAATTGAGAGCTTTCTGAAGTCAACTTGAACAGCTTCATTTTCGCTATTTAAATGGAGAAATTTTTAAAGCAAAAAGATCAGATAAAACTTCAAACGTTTGAAGAAAAGTAAGAAAGATCAACCAATCAGATTGTTAATTGTTGGTTCAAGTGGATGTGGAAAAACAACTTTATTATTGAATTTTATCTACAATAGGTTGATTCCTTATTCCAATTTGTATGTTTTTAGTAAATCTTTAGAACAAGAACGCCTATAAAAAATTACAAGAAAGATTTGAAAATATTGAGAAAAACTTAAACAAAAAAATATCACATTTTTATAATGCTTCCGAGGACATAGTTCACTTAAGCGAATGTAAACCAAATTCTTTAATCATTTTCGATGATTGTATTTTGGAAAATCAGGACGTTATTAAGGAATATTTCGTAATGTCTCGTCACAAAAAACATATCTTGTATCTATCTTTCTCAATGCTTTTCAAAGGTTGATAAACAAGTTATTAGAAATAATTTGAATATGTTGTGTGTTTTTAAGCAAGACGATCACTATTCGAGAAAGATTTACAACAATTATGTGGGATCTGATATGAGTTTTAACCACTTTATTGAGTTGTGTAATAAAATTTGGAAAGAAGACTACGGTTTTTTAACTATTAATCTAACTTTGAAGCCTAAAAATGGAAAATATTTGAATAAATTTTCTAACATAAATGCTGCTCAGTGGTCTGACAATTCTACTTGATAAAATATTTGTTACAACTATTTTTATATTATCTTTAATTTTTATTTACATTATGAAAATAAAAGAAAAAAACGGTAAATCTGTTCATGTTCCACGTTCACGTTCATGTTTCACGTTCATGTTTCACGTTCGTGTTTACGTTTCACGTTCATGTTTTACGTTCGTGTTTACGTTTTCACGTTCGTGTTTCACGTTCGTGTTTCACGTTCGTGTTTCACGTTCGTGTTTCACGTTCATGTTTTACGTTTCGTGTTCACGTTTTTACGTTCCACGTTCACGTTATACGTTCCACGTTCACGTTTCAAAATTTTTCTAATTAAATGGTGAACGTAACTTCTGAAGAAGCGAAAAAACTTGATCAAATCGAAAAGAAATTAATCAAAGAATTTAAAGAACAGATTCGAATTGATGAAAAAGAACAAGAATTTATTCAAAAAATCAATCAACCTGTAACTTCTGCAATAAAAAACGTTGAGGGCAAAATTGAAAATGTTTTAAGTGATAATCAAAATTTGATAAATTTGGTTCCAGTTGTACGACAATTTGCCGATATTTCAATTCCAGAATCTGAAGAGTTTGAATTGCCAAAATTACCATCTTCAACACCATTTAGACCTCGAATCATTTAAGACTCTACCATAGTTGAACCAATAAGTCCTGGAACAACGGATATGATAATTGGTGAAATTGGTAAAAAATTCCTTCCTAGAGTAAAAGATGATAAATTTGGTTTGTATTGGGATAAAAAAAAGAAAAGTTTTATTATTGGAAATTTGCCCGTGAATTTTGAACATAATGATATCATTATTAATGAAAAATCATATGAAGGAACTCAAGGTTTATGGAGATTATTAACAGACTATGACGCTCCAAAAGATAATTTATATTCTGAAGAAGATTTGAAAAAGTATACAGAAATTTTATGGGAATCTGACTCAATTTACAAAAATAATGATCCATCTACTAAGAAGCCTAAGTCAAGTAGAGGTAAAAAATATATTAAATTAATTAAACCAATTTGGGAAAAAAGAATCGAAGGATCAGGTGTGAGAAAATACAGTGATAATAAGATTGAATACAGATATATCGACGATTTGACAAAACTCGATGGAATTATTAATTATATTTATGCTCAAGAGAAGGCTGGAAACAACAATTTTTTGAACGAAAAGAAAGCGATTAAAGATTTTATTTCGAACAAACTTGATGAAATGATTGAAAAACCTGATGGAATTAAATATTTAAAAACGAGTTTTGCCGGCAATAAGTTCATCTATGATTGAAGGTAGCGGACTTTTGAATGATTTTATCAACAATTTACCTTTTGAATTACACGTACCAACTTATCAGTATCTGGGGCCTGGCACAAAACTCGAAAAAAGACTAAAAAGAGGAGATCCTGGTATAAATAAATTAGATCAAGCTGCTATGGAACACGATATTTTTTATGCAAAACATAGAGACACAAATTCCAGACATATAGCAGATAAAATTTTGCAAGATAAAGCAATGGATAGATTTTTATCAAAAGATGCTAGTTTAGGTGAAAGATTTGTTGCGCTTCCAACAGCTGTGAGCAATGTTTTTGAAGAGAAAACTAGGAATGGGAATCGAAGAGAACTTGAAATTTTAAACTATATAAATGGAGGTGAATGTAAATTTCAGCAAAAATCAGAAAGAAAAAATAAAATCCGCTTTTAAGAAAAAAAATACCCGTTAGTATTCAATTTAAAATAGATCAACTAAAAAATGGTGAAGATAAGATATTTTTAACAAATAGGACAATACAATAAACTCGAAAAAACATAAGAAAAACAATAAAGGAACCAGAATAGAATTTTCTTATAATCAGTTGAAAGAACTTAAAAATGGTGGACTTTTGAAAGATTTATTAGATTTTGGAGAAAATATTCCAGTTGTTAAAAATGTTGTTCCTTATGTTCGTAAAGCTGCTCCAATCGTTAAAAAAGATGTGATTCCTATTGTTCGAAACATTTTAAATTGGTTAGATAAAGAGTTGGAAGATGTTACAGGATCTGGATTAGATGAAAAAAACTTTGAATTACGTGAAATCAAACATTGAAAAAAAAATTTAAACCTTTAACATTCGGGGAATTGGAAGAAATCTGCAAAAATATTAAACATTTTAGAGGAATCTTCATGAGAGATACATTACCTGAAAAAGTTAAGAAATTTGAATGTGGAATTGTGAATTTAGACTCGATTATGGGAAGTGGAACGCATTGGATTTGTTATTATAAAAATGATAAGAATGCATGTTATTTTGATTCGTATGGAAGAATTGAGGACAAACCAACCTATAGAATTGATTAAATATTTGAAAAAATCAAGCGTCTACTACAATGATTCTCAAATTCAAAACTATAAAGATCCCCCAATTTGTGGTCATTTATGTGTTTTTTGTTTTGAATGAACTGAGTAATGGTAAAGATTTTAAAGAAGTTGTTAACAAATTATTGCTTAATAAATATGGATTCACAAAATATTTTTGGACGTATTTGGAACACAAATTATTCAAAATGTAGATAATAGTTTGAATTTTTGATAGTTTGAGAAATGAGTTTGATAACAAGTTAGAAAATTTATTACAAAACCTTCCAGATTCAGATATGTTTGCTGTTGAGATTGAAGATTTTAAAGCAGAATATGATAACAAACTTGCAAATTTCATGAGTTCAAGTGAAGTTGCTGATAAAATAAAAACATTGAAAAAAGAATTTGAAGATGGTGCAAAAAAAATATATTTACCAATTTAATGTCTCATATCGAAAAAGCTGATAAAATTAGTGAAGCGATCAAAGTTGAAAAGAATTATGTTAGTTTGGCTAATAAAAAAAGAATTGTCGGTGTTCGACCTGGTATTGACAAACATGATGTTGTTGTTAAAGAACAAATTTTAAAACCTCTAAAATTATCAGAAAACATCGATATTGTTGATTTACATGATCCGAATGTTAAAAATGCCTTAGATTTTAATGGAAAAAGAATTAGCAGTGTTAGTAAAGGAATTAATCCATTTGATGTTGTTGTAATGATTCAATTAGAAGATCATATTAAAATGTTTAAATGAACTAAACAAAAATTACGAGAATCATAAACAGCATGTTAAAGATTTTACAACAGAAGTCTATGAAAAACTTGAAGAAAGAAGTAAAAGATCAGTAGACGATGTTGGTGAAATTAATGAAAAACTTACTAAATTTAAAGAGTCTTTTGATAAGTTTAGTTTAGATGCTACGAAAACTTTTGAGAATATTGGTCATAAATTTGTTGAATACAATGATTCTTATGCTGTCAAATTTCAAAAATTAGAAGAAAAAATTAATAAGTTCGAGGAAGATCTTACTGAAATAGGTATTCACGTAGGGTTTTATGCATGATAAAATTTCTTTATATAAATGGCGCTCATATACTGTGTGAGATGTAAAGAAAAAAACTGCAACAAATGATATAAAATACTATGCAAACATCAATGGAGTTAAGAGAATATCTGGAAAATGTGTGTGAATGTAACACTAAAAAGAGCCAATTTATAAAAACTTGATTTTGAAATTTTTTCCTAATAAATAGAGATGGCGGGACATTACAGTGCTTTCGATCTTTTTATAATGCAACACGAAAGAGATTTGAAAAAAGAAAATTGGGATGATATTTTCTCAAAAATATGAATTATCCGAAGATATGATGAGATTATACGTAAATAAATTGAATTGGTATAACATTGCTAAATATCAAACTTTATCATCAGAGTTCATTCAAGAAAATATACATTATCAATTAAAAGATCATATGTCTGTTCTTTGCCTCTATCAACACTTGAGTATAAAGTTTTTGGATGAAAATAAAGATACAGTTGATTGGAATAATATTATAGATAGCGGTTACTATCCTGTGCAGATTTTATTGAAATATGTGGCCGAAATTGCAAAATTTAAGGAAGAGAATCCTGAATATGACGAAGTAGATCATTAAAAATGACTACAATTTTATATCTTTTCTTATAAAAACGTACATTAGATCGATGAAAAAATGATATCTTTCTTATACATGATGTTTAAAATTTCTAAATTTTCTCTTATTAAATGGCGGACTACAGAAAATATGCTAGTGATATTGAAAGGGCGGAGTTTAAAAATTTCTATCCAATTAGTAAACAACATTTGAATGAACCGAATAAAAGAACTGAGTTTAATATTGATTTTGGAGATAACTTTTGCTCGTCTAACTTCCAGTTTTATATTTCTGGAACTTTAACAAAACAAGATGGTCAAGCATATCTTGGAACTGATAATGTTAGATTAATCGATAATTTTATACCGTTTTTATTTTCTAAGATTGAAGTAAGAAAACACAATAAATTGATAGAAGAAGTCGAAAACTGTGGCCAATTAAGCACAATTAAAGGAACCATTTGTTATTCCAAAAGTGATGTATTTTCAAACAGTTTTGAATCAACTTTTAAATTTGGACAATTTGAAGCGGTCGGTGATTTAGCACATTTCGGCTTAGGATTCTTTGAAAATGTAAATTTTCCAATCTATAAAGGTGGATTTTACATTAGTTTCATAAGAGCTGAAGACGATGATGTGATTCTGAAGACTGCAACTGGAAATGTTATGCCTGTTGATGGCAAAATTACAATTAGCGAGTTTTTCATTAGAGTTCCGATGATTTATTACAAAACCACGAGTAAAATTCAGTTGATTGATGAAATTATAAAATCTCAAAACATCATGTTTAATTTTCTAGATTGGCAATGTATTGAGCAAAAAGGTATTTCCGGAACAACTTATTCGTTCGATATCACAAATATTTATAGAAATATTTTCAATCCCAAGTTCATTATTGTTGGTTTTCAAACAGATAGACAGAATAATCAAGAAAAAAATCCTTCAAAGTTCGATAGTTTTGAATGTGAAAAATATCAGAGTAAAATTGAATGGTTCTTATTATCCAGATGAATTACAAAATTTAAACATTTCCGGTGGTCTTTTCAGAATCATGTATCAGATGTATCAAGATTTTAAGAAAGTTTACTACAAAAATATGGAATTGTATTACAACCCCAAAGAATTTATAGCAAATAGACCCATTTATGTCATTGATACAACAAAGAGTTTGACAAATATTTCTAGTTCAAAGAACGATATAATTATCAATATGGATTTTCAAACTGCTGTTGCAAATTCTATTTGTTATGTTGTTGTTGTCTCTGAGAAATTTTTATCATATGACGTGATTAAGAACGATATTAGAGAAATTCAGTAAAATTTTAGGTTTATGGATTTTTCATTCCATTTCAGAGATTTTTTTATTAATATTTTTTATATATTTACAACAGAATTTTCGTTGATTAGAAGCAGACATGAGATCAATAGATTGATTCGAAGCAGATTTGACTAAGTTTTCAGCTCAAGAAAGTAGAAGCAAACAGCTATAGATTCGTTTATTTTTAGTTCATGATTTATAGATTCGTTTATGGTTCAATGAACAGTATTTTACATTGATTTTCTGACTGTCCCAAAAGTGGTCTAGAACCGCCATATTCATATCTACTTATATATATATATATATATACATATATATATAAAATTCAAAAATATATTAGGCTATTGTTAAATACAAATTTTAACATATACCAAATTAATAAAACATGTAAAATAAAGTCGCGTGACAGGGTGACAGGTATTTGGTCTTCCGATCATATGTTAGTATAATTATTTAAACGCATATGTGACAGTTACGGCCAAAATCAAAATTCAAAATTATATAATATTAAAATGTAATAACTCTATGGTGTAGTGGTAGCACACTAACTCGGAAAATAAGGGATTCAGGTTCAAGTCCCGGCGGAGAAATTACTTTTTGTGATTCAATCTTAATTTACATCTGCATAAATTATTAAATAAATGATAAGTGACATTCAAGTTATGTGTTTGACACCACGTAGAAAGATTGCACACTCAATACTCAATATTTTAGTAATACGGTCATTCTTCGCTGTGGTTTTGTAATAATGTGAGTAATGTAACCAATTACACGGTCATCTGCTGTATTTCTCATTCTTTAATTTTTATATTAACTTGTACATCTCCCTTTTGTTTCAGCCTGTAGAGTAGGTTAATTTAGGGTGAATATTGACCAGTGAACTGATTGTTGCTTAATATTGAAATTCATATTTTAACACTGATTTTGCTTTAGTCCAAAAACTAAAACCTATATTAAAACTGCTACACAAATGCATTCCTTTTAAATTACTAGTGCTCACTTAATAATATAAAAGCAATACAACAATAAAATGAGTACAGTTTATTTAAACCAGTTGAGCTATGGTCATGTATAGGAACAGTATACACAAAGAAACTCCAACACAAACATTGGATCACCCTAAAAAGTATAAAAGGTTTAATACATATACTTTATATGCATACAATAAAAACTACATATAGAATTTACATATATATATAAAATTAATTTATATATAACTAGTAATATTTATACCATCGTTTATACTGACCTGAGTGACGTATTCAAGTAGTCTGTTTAAAACCGCACTCTTATCCTTGTCAGGAGGTATGATGTCCGCGATGTAAGATATAGTCTGTAGAGCCTCTGTAATAAAACATACATATTTATACTGTTTTAAGCTGCTTAGTAAAATCAATGATTTTAATACGTGGCCAAGCCTAAGTTTAAAATCCTTTAATTTCCTTACAGAAAACTTTTATTTTATTAAAATAAATGTATATGTATAGTTGATGATATTAAGTAAATTTTTATATAAATACCTACTTAAATTATCCCCCGCCAATAGTCTGTCTTCTATTGAGTTATATCTTTCTTCCAAATCAGAGTCTGACATTTCCAAATCAGTTAGCTGAAAGAAATTGGTAACGATTATATCCATTGTAAATATATTATAACTGCATTGTACAAGATGTTTATAAATATTACTCTTTTAAAATAAACCATATGATTTGTTAGATCAAAGCAAGTAAGAACTTCCTTCTAAATTTAGTTTAATATACCATATGGGTCTGTATGTGTGTGTTGGTGGTTTATTGAACAAATCTATATCTTTGATTTCAATTATGTTAAAAAATTCCTGCCTTAATGATTTTTTACTAAAGAAGCCACAAATTACATAGAAATATATTCACAAGTTGTTAAGAGATATGTGCCTAAACTCAAAACTACAAGTTTCAGAAAATTTATTAAAAACATTCAAACTATATTTTGACGACTTTAAAGTGCTTGACGTCATCTCTAGGAACGATTGTCTTAAAGTTTTATTAAGTCCTTATCTTTTTAGGAATGTTATTCGACTGCTATTTATTTTAATCTCCTCTACCCACTATCACAAAAACACTAGGTACATGCCTTCTGATATTACATCGTACTTTCAGGAGGCATGTACCTTGTGTTTTGTTTGCACTGGGTAGAGGAAATTCCAATCAATAACAATCAAATAAAAATAAAAATCTTTAGAAACATGTTTTCTTGTTCGCCCTACCCTTTATTTATGTTGTTTCAATACTATTGCTTATTCCATTTTTGTCAAGGGTTGCCTTTTATTATATACAATAATTTCATACACTGTAAAAAAATGTACATTGTACTGAATGGTCAAAACACATGGGGTTAGATATCACTTAGGTCTAATTAATAAATACTTGATTTGCAAAGTTGACTGATAAGTTGATTGTGGCAATTAAAACCTGCAAGCACCACTTCTAGATGTAAAAATGTTCATCGGATGAAGAGCATCTAGGGAAGGTCATGCCACCTACAGAGTCAGAATATATGATGAAGAGTTATATAGAAGACATATTGACTAGATAATCAAGTGCAAAATACCACAAAAACATTAGGCTGGGAGTTGTCATCATATGTTTTAAAAGTTAATTGTTATTATAATCACATGTAGCTTTATCTGGATTTTATAATTTATTCACTATAACATTAACCATCAATATGTTACATTGACATTAGTTTTAAATTTTAACAGTAATATGTTATAAAGGATATATATATATATATATATATATATTCCTATATATATATAAAATATATATATATATATACTATATATATATATATATATATATATATATATATATATATATATACAGGGGTGCTGAATAGTCCCGGGACGGTCTAATAACTTTTGAACTAATTACAATATAAGAACCAAAATTTACATAAAGCTTTTGCTCATATAAAACTATTATTTTATGTATTTCACCATGATATCCTGCTTATGGGGGACGTCTCGCTAGGGGTTGGTGAAAAATTCTTAAATAGAAGCATAGGTCGAGTCGTACATCAAATTAAAGATCTTTTTAATTGAAACATTTTGGCGAAAATCTGACGTAAAACAGTTGACGCATTACAAAATGGCGGACACTCAAAGATTATAAAATACAGAATTTTTCAAAATGCAAACATTCTGGTTGTTAGAGAAAACTGAGACACTTAATCTTTTATTTTACTTCTTTTACTTCAAATCACTTACCAAAACAGTTATAACAAAGGTTAAAAGTGTTTGCCTTCAGTTTGCTGACAATATCCCAATCGATTGTAGAACGCTGATATCGCATTGTTTATCTGGAAATTCCTTATCAGCAGGTAAGGTTATTGTTATTACGTCGACATTGAGGTTTACTGCTTTTTTGGCGTTTTCAGTTTATATTTGGATAGTCTTGTAACGACTCTCGAACTATTTTGCAGTATAAGTAGTTGTCAGCATTGGTTTTTTAAGAGGTATCATTACTCAATGGATACTTTACCGCTTCATTCTCTTTCGTTGTGGATTTGTCGTATCTTAGTATCATCTTATCCTTCATAGAAAACTCCGACATAATATGTGGGCAGCTGTGCAATGACGTCACTCTATCGTCTAGCAATGGTGGAACGTCTGACTAGTAGTTTGTATACTGTTGTAGTTAATGAATTTTAAAAAGTAAATTTGAAAATGTCCTTATCGGAGGGTGGTGCAAAATTATGGTGGGAGCTGCAGCTAAGTCCGGTTGCGTAACTTATCAATTTATTTTATAGAGGCCTAAGTCATTGTGTAAGCCAAATAATCCTCGCAATCAATCTTTTCCTGACTCTAGATAGAGAGAAATATTTATTTAAAACCTTCCACTGAGTATGAGTACTTGTGTATTAATATGAATGAACTCTTAGTCCGAATGAACGAATACTGCTAGTTTTTAATTAAGTTCTATTAGACATAATCTAACGGAGAAAGTGCTTCTGTTACCAAACAAGTTGTCTTTGACCGTAGTTGAAGTATTTTTGCTTTCAATGGGGATGAATTAATACTGCGGTCAAAAGATTATACAATAAAAATTTCAGTTTTATTACTCAAATACTATTTAAAGAGATATAATTTTAGATGGGATGTTAAAAATGGATATTAAAAATGTGTTAACTCTACCATCTGATGCTGACCTATGATTCCGGATAAGAGTATCGCTTATTCTAGGCAACTGTTTTGTATTAATAATCCTATACTGGAATAGGAAGTTGATACGATTCTAGGTGTAGACATCAGTCTCTAGTGACGATTTGTGAAACAAAAACATGTTTAGTTCGAAAGTCTGACAAGGATACCAGATATATAGATGGGGAGGCTGCAAGACCTCTTCCCTCATCTTCTACTATGAACGCTTTCACATTTTGAGCATCGACATCTTACGGAAGCAGCAGATAAGGACAAGTGAGGTGATAAAGCCAATAAAACGTAGCAATTGTTTTTGAATATTATAACGAAGACGCAATCACAGTTTAAATAAGTCACATATTTTCGTATTATTTGCGGAAAGGGAGCAGCATAAGCTGCGTAGAACATTAAGACTGATGCTTTTTGCGAAGTTTGTATGGTGAAAGAAGGAAACATGGCGGTAAACAGCTACTGAGCTGTCTTCTAATTTCTAATCCATAACTATCTTCTACATGCAACAAGTAATGTACTCGAGAAAATTTAAAAGCTAGTGCTTGCGAAAGTCACCAAAGGTTGCAAAGTAATTAGAGACCATGACTAAGGTTTTCGAAATTCTATTTTTACAACTGGAACATTAGTGAAAATGATACTTAGATGTGCGTAGTGTGAGAGCCATCACTATACCCTGATGATTATAATTCCATCGTTCACTTTATCGTGAAACACTTTTCAGGAGTCCTGAAATATTGTCGACCACCGTACCCCTCTTTTACTTTTTAAGAATGCTTTTTATATTTAAGAATCCCACAGAAGTAGTGCACTGTCATATATCACAGTTGACAGGCACAGAAACTAAGAACAAGGCAGGTATAGTTTAGTGCATGATCAATTGAGCAGATCGATAAATTTACAATAATTTACAATTTAATTACAATTACAATATAATTAAAATTACGATAAAAAGTACAGATACTTTGAATTCAAAAGCCTTTATTAATTTAGGTGTAATAGCGAGAGTTCTTGGCAAGGCACATTATTGCTAGTAATGGAAGGATGATATTGTTGAACCGGTTGGGCAACCAGGACCTGACTAAACTATCTAAATCATCATTTTAAATATATGGGAGGTTAATGTCAAAGAACATTACATGTAAACCGTGAGTCTACCGAGTTTCTGAACATCGTAGGATATATTTGTGTGAAAATTCACACTAAGTTCTTATTAGGCTAGCAGATTTACAGTAAGCTAGAGAAGACAACTAAAGAAGCACTGCCTCTTTTATCCATTGTCTTTGATAAAGTGGCTTCATATACCAGGCACATGCTCGTACTCCTGTAAGAGGATAAGTTGAGGGTGGTCATACTGCATTAAGAATTTTAAAATATATTAAATTTTCAAATAAAAGGTATATATCGTAATTGTGTGCTTATCGTGTCTATCTTAATATCCAAAACTGGCTACTATCGTCGTTAGGAGGCTATTCTATCGATTTGTTCGTACTACAGTGAAAGCGGGTTTACGACAGAAATAGCGATTACTCTTCCTGAGATCCGGAGCGCCTCCATTTTAGAGAATTGGCAACAACAGTGGGAACAACAGATAGGAACGAGGTCATTAAACACGGTTATTGGAGAAATAGGTATGTGTATTAATCTTTCTCTTTATATTATGTTTTAATTGCAATCCTTAATAAACTTATGACATTTTACATAGTAAGTTTTGTTACTTAATGAGTTGTTTATAGCAGCAGAGTAGTAATGAAGTTTAATTCCTCAGGTCAAATTTAAAGTGTATTATTTATTTGGGTATTATGCTTATGCTAAATTTATGTTCTTTGCTTACAGAGTATAAAGGAACCACTTTATATAAAGCCAATCCTACTTACTAGAAAAAGTACTTACAGTTACGGAAATATGTTTACTGAGTGAAAGTCCATTCTGATTATTTATTAGATACACAACGACGTTGCCTCTTGTCAGTTTGACTTCATGTAACTCTCCTCGATACGTAGTCCCCAACATTCTCCCTGAAACAAAGTTTCACAAATCTTTAAATATATGTGTACTAACGTATTCCCAATATTACAATATCAAAAGTTTTCAATTTAGAATTGGAGTTCAGGAAAACGTACATACATATCTGATCGATATTACTCTTTATTAATAAACAAAACATCAAGAATACCCAGAGGTTCACAAACAGAGCTTAACCAACAAATATCATAATATACTTTATTGCATACACAAGTGCACTAGATGCGTAAATACTGCTGTACATATAATTGTAATACTAATGAAAGTAGTAAGGCTTTAGACATCGCTTTCGATATCAGAACTGAGATTTCACATTCACTATAATTTATTTAAGTATTTTCTTCCCAGCGGCCCATCCTGAACTCTTCAACGAAGTAAAACGCCTTTGATACCAGAAAACGTTTTTCTGGGTATTTGAATTGTTATCTATGGGGATTATTTACATGTTCAATACTCTAGGAGCGTATTGATTAATCTCACTTCAATTTGCGACAGAAGTGTTGAAACGCTGTCTTCCTGTGTTATTCATTTATGAAGATATCACACTCGTATCGTATTGGTGGACTATAGTAAATGTTAATATACAAAAATTTTTTGTTTTTATTATGATGACCTTAAATATTCTCGAACTCATAAGATTTAAGTAGATACTGGTGGAAATTAAAACTGCACCTTTTTAGAAATATTCAGGTTTATTAAATCAATCCAAATTTCAATTATCAATTCCAATTTCAAATCTCTCATATTTAGACCAGACTTATCTTTCACTTCCGGTTTACTAGCCTCTTCCAGCTCACCTTCTATTTCCAGATTGGAATCAGATAACTTACGCACCAAGTTATCAGATGTTTCCTTGTCAATTTTTAGGTTTTTTATTTTTAACAACAATTCACTTAATATACTATTCCGGTTTTCAACATGTTTAGCTATATCCTTTTCTTCGATTTTAAACAATTTACTTAAGTTAGTTAGTCGGCGCTGCCAATGATTTATTTTTGTTTCACATCTAACTATGTCCAATGTTAGTCCCTGTTCAATGGATTCCTCCAGTCTACTTCCTAATACTTGGGTTTCTAACTTAATTTTATCCCATTCCTCCTTGAAAGCGACCTTTCCACTCAGGTTCAAATAATTACTATTTACATCAAGACTTATTAACTGCCGTAACTTTTTCCTTAAATCTATCACTTTAAGACTAGGAGACACTTCCACACCTCTTAATAACCTAATTTCATAGTCCAATTCCTCCTTGGTTAACAAGTCCACCTTAAGTGCCATTTTAAAAGTTTAATATTAAACACTTTATAAATTTCCAGTATCCAAGCCACTTATTAATGAACAACCACTAAGTTCAATTTTATTAAGGTTCACCAGAATACAGCAGAGTCGCGCACTTATTTGTATACTAAATGTTAATATACAAAATTTTTTGTTTTTATTATGATGACCTTAAATATTCTCGAACTCATAAGATTTAAGTAGATACTGGTGGAAATTAAAACTGCACCTTTTTAGAAATATTCAGGTTTATTAAATCAATCCAAATTTCAATTATTAACCTTGTATTCCACCAATGAAATGTTTTGCACAATAGTTTAAAATTACTACTTCCTTAGGCAAGGCACTTTCGATTTAACATGGACTCACTGTCCTCCAAATACGTGTGTATAAAATATAAAATAAAATAATAATCTTGAATAAATTTGTATGAAATAAAATAAATACGCTTCTTCTCAAAACTAATAAAATAAAATTTATAAACTTCTTTAAAATAAAATTCTCAAACAAATCTAAACAGTTCTCAACAGGAATTTTTCACAAGTTCCTACAGGATATGGTGCAGCACCTGCAGCTCTTAATCTTAACTAGAATCCCTATAATTTTCAATTAAATTTTTTTAACGTTTGACTTTAAATAAATAACTCCTTTACAATTTAGATATATATTAGTCCACACTCAACAGAATTTGATCGTTAATTTTCAAATTTCAATTCCAATTTCAAATTAATTCACTTCTTAAATTTTCAAATTTCAAATTTAGAAAAATTTAATAATTCAATCAAAAGTACTTAGCTCTTTGGTCGTGAAGGTCTTGGAGTTTGGTATTAAAATAATCTATACCAACGGATCCTACGCCCGACACTACTTTTAAACTCGCACTAAAGACTTTACTCTATCGCTTCTCAACTCGGAATGGAAGCAGAGCGTGGTTTCCTTGGCCTGCACCGACTACGCTCCTGTTCCTGCAGGCCTGTTTGAATCACTCTCAACGCAGGTTCGCCGCCTAACAAAAGATTGAGTCCACTGTAGACTATTGTTTAGCATTCACTGCCATCAAGTCAGGTCTAGACCAGATTCCAAGCGCGTTGTGCCTGCCGCTGGATTACAATATAAATTTACTTTTTTATTCCCTATCCATTTACAATTCTAAAATAAAATTTTATTTATGAAACTTTTATTTTTATTTAAAGTATACCATGTAATTGGTATACACACCCCCCCTTAAAGCGCTTGGTATCTGCCAAGTTTTATACTTAAATCTAAGAAGTGGAAGCGTGCTGGGCCCATAACCCAGAGGTCCGTGGATCGTAACCACGCTCTGCTACCACTTATTTGTATACTAAATGTTAATATACAAAATTTTTTGTTTTTATTATGATGACCTTAAATATTCTCGAACTCATAAGATTTAAGTAGATACTGGTGGAAATTAAAACTGCACCTTTTTAGAAATATTCAGGTTTATTAAATCAATCCAATTTTCAATTATTAACCTTGTATTCCACCAATGAAATGTTTTGCACAATAGTTTATACACTTTTCTATATTAAAGTCAAATCGACAACAATTATTTTTCAAGTCTATTAACAAACCAGAATGTTTTATAAAAGTTCGCTCCTAAAAATTGCCTTTTGAGCTAAGTCCTTCACTATAACAAATTCCACTTTCCAGGTGAACATATCTATTTTTATTTTTAATATTTACACTGCCGATTACGGACATTTTTTTATTTTCAGCACTCATACATGTCAGGTTAGATAACTGGTAACACTTTACAATCTTATTCTCTAATAATAGTCTATACAGTCTATCACTTATTATATTTATACTACTACCAGTATCTAATAATACATTTAATGATATATTCTTGCCAAAATCTATTTCTAAGCTGGGCAATGAACTGATATTTTCCTAATTTTTCTTTTGCCAAGTATGATTTAATTTAGCAGATAATTCATGTGAATTTTTGTTGGACACAATTTTAGGTAACCGGGAAAGTTCGCCCTTCCTTAACTCATTGTTCGAACTTTCCCTACTAACTAGTTTTTTGACTCCTGTACATTACGACCTACATTTTCGGGGTTTATACCTGGAGTGTGGTTTACAATAGGTCTCCGCTGGTTTACAACCCGGCACTGATAAGCATAATGACCAGGTCTATTACATGTAAAACAAGTTATTGTTTCTTGCCTCGCCCTGATGCTGTTAACCGGTACATTATACTTCCTATTCACATTCAAATTATTCCCTGTTTTCCTCACGTTGTCAGCATAACCTACATTATTCGCCCTTATACACATCTCATCCAGTTCGGAATATGTGCTCGGATTTCCCATAAACACTAGTTTATTTCTGGTTTCAGGATTAATTCCCACCTTAATTAATTCCACAACATCCCTTTCATTTATATTACAACAAAGTACTTCTACTGATTCCTTAATGTCTATAATGTAGTTGGATAAGCTTTCATTATATCTTTGGGGACGGTGCACCTTTTCAAATTTCAAAAGTTCACGCTGATGATATGGCACGAAATAATTCAATAATATTTCAAGCATTAATTTGACCGTGACATTGTCCTGTTTTATTTCTAATAGTTTTCGACAAAAGAGCTCCCTGACTATGTGAAATTGCAATCTCCATAATATCCTCTTCCGTACATCTAGTTTTCCTTTTTAAGTTTCAAGATTATTTTAAAGAATTCTAATAATTCTTGAACATTTAATCCATCGCAGATTTTTAACTCTTTCAAATAACGCTCAATGGGGTTCGGTAGTTTATTATAACTTAAATGTGGCCGTCCCGAAACAAACACCTCATCTCTCATATTTAGACCAGACTTATCTTTCACTTCCGGTTTACTAGCCTCTTCCAGCTCACCTTCTATTTCCAGATTGGAATCAGATAACTTACGCACCAAGTTATCAGATGTTTCCTTGTCAATTTTTTAGGTTTTTTATTTTTAACAACAATTCACTTAATATACTATTCCGGTTTTCAACATGTTTAGCTATATCCTTTTCTTCGATTTTAAACAATTTACTTAAGTTAGTTAGTCGGCGCTGCCAATGATTTATTTTTGTTTCACACCTAACTATGTCCAATGTTAGTCCCTGTTCAATGGATTCCTCCAGTCTACTTCCTAATACTTGGGTTTCTAACTTAATTTTATCCCATTCCTCCTTGAAAGCGACCTTTCCACTCAGGTTCAAATAATTACTATTTACATCAAGACTTATTAACTGCCGTAACTTTTTCCTTAAATCTATCACTTTAAGACTAGGAGACACTTCCACACCTCTTAACCTAATTTCATAGTCCAATTCCTCCTTGGTTAACAAGTCCACCTTAAGTGCCATTTTAAAAGTTTAATATTAAACACTTTATAAATTTCCAGTATCCAAGCCACTTATTAATGAACAACCACTAAGTTCAATTTTATTAAGGTTCACCAGAATACAGCAGAGTCGCGCACTTATTTGTATACTAAATGTTAATATACAAAATTTTTTGTTTTTATTATGATGACCTTAAATATTCTCGAACTCATAAGATTTAAGTAGATACTGGTGGAAATTAAAACTGCACCTTTTTAGAAATATTCAGGTTTATTAAATCAATCCAAATTTCAATTATTAACCTTGTATTCCACCAATGAAATGTTTTGCACAATAGTTTAAAATTACTACTTCCTTAGGCAAGGCACTTTCGATTTAACATGGACTCACTGTCCTCCAAATACGTGTGTATAAAATATAAAATAAAATAATAATCTTGAATAAATTTGTATGAAATAAAATAAATACGCTTCTTCTCAAAACTAATAAAATAAAATTTATAAACTTCTTTAAAATAAAATTCTCAAACAAATCTAAACAGTTCTCAACAGGAATTTTTCACAAGTTCCTACAGGATATGGTGCAGCACCTGCAGCTCTTAATCTTAACTAGAATCCCTATAATTTCAATTAAATTTTTTACGTTTGACTTTAAATAAATAACTCCTTTACAATTTAGATATATATTAGTCCACACTCAACAGAATTTGATCGTTAATTTCAAATTTCAATTCCAATTTCAAATTAATTCACTTCTTAAATTTTCAAATTTCAAATTTAGAAAAATTTAATAATTCAATCAAAAGTACTTAGCTCTTTGGTCGTGAAGGTCTTGGAGTTTGGTATTAAAATAATCTATACCAACGGATCCTACGCCCGACACTACTTTTAAACTCGCACTAAAGACTTTACTCTATCGCTTCTCAACTCGGAATGGAAGCAGAGCGTGGTTTCCTTGGCCTGCACCGACTACGCTCCTGTTCCTGCAGGCCTGTTTGAATCACTCTCAACGCAGGTTCGCCGCCTAACAAAAGATTGAGTCCACTGTAGACTATTGTTTAGCATTCACTGCCATCAAGTCAGGTCTAGACCAGATTCCAAGCGCGTTGTGCCTGCCGCTGGATTACAATATAAATTTACTTTTTTATTCCCTATCCATTTACAATTCTAAAATAAAATTTTATTTATGAAATTTTTATTTTTATTTAAAGTATACCATGTAATTGGTATACACACCCCCCCTTAAAGCGCTTGGTATCTGCCAAGTTTTATACTTAAATCTAAGAAGTGGAAGCGTGCTGGGCCCATAACCCAGAGGTCCGTGGATCGTAACCACGCTCTGCTACCACTTATTTGTATACTAAATGTTAATATACAAAATTTTTTGTTTTTTATTATGATGACCTTAAATATTCTCGAACTCATAAGATTTAAGTAGATACTGGTGGAAATTAAAAACTGCACCTTTTAGAAATATTCAGGTTTATTAAATCAATCCAATTTTCAATTATTAACCTTGTATTCCACCAATGAAATGTTTTTGCACAATAGTTTATACACTTTTCTATATTAAAGTCAAATCGACAACAATTATTTTTCAAGTCTATTAACAAACCAGAATGTTTTATAAAGTTCGCTCCTAAAATTGCCTTTTGAGCTAAGTCCTTCACTATAACAAATTCCACTTTCCAGGTGAACATATCTATTTTTATTTTTATATTTACACTGCCGATTACGGACATTTTTTTATTTTCAGCACTCATACATGTCAGGTTAGATAACTGGTAACACTTTACAATCTTATTCTCTAATAATAGTTTATACAGTCTATCACTTATTATATTTATACTACTACCAGTATCTAATAATACATTTAATGATATATTCTTGCCAAAATCTATTTCTAAGCTGGGCAATGAAACTGATATTTTCCTAATTTTTCTTTTGCCAAGTATGATTTAATTTAGCAGATAATTCATGTGAATTTTTGTTGGACACAATTTTAGGTAACCGGGAAAGTTCGCCCTTCCTTAACTCATTGTTCGAACTTTCCCTACTAACTAGTTTTTTGACTCCTGTACATTACGACCTACATTTTTCGGGGTTTATAGCTGGAGTGTGGTTTACAATAGGTCTCCGCTGGTTTACAACCCGGCACTGATAAGCATAATGACCAGGTCTATTACATGTAAAACAAGTTATTGTTTCTTGCCTCGCCCTGATGCTGTTAACCGGTACATTATACTTCCTATTCACATTCAAATTATTCCCTGTTTTCCTCACGTTGTCAGCATAACCTACATTATTCGCCCTTATACACATCTCATCCAGTTCGGAATATGTGCTCGGATTTCCCATAAACACTAGTTTATTTCTGGTTTCAGGATTAATTCCCACCTTAATTAATTCCACAACATCCCTTTCATTTATATTACAACAAAGTACTTCTACTGATTCCTTAATGTCTATAATGTAGTTGGATAAGCTTTCATTATATCTTTGGGGACGGTGCACCTTTTCAAATTTCAAAAGTTCACGCTGATGATATGGCACGAAATAATTCAATAATATTTCAAGCATTAATTTGACCGTGACATTGTCCTGTTTTATTTCTAATAGTTTCGACAAAAGAGCTCCCTGACTATGTGAAATTGCAATCTCCATAATATCCTCTTCCGTACATCTAGTTTCCTTTTTAAGTTTCAAGATTATTTTAAAGAATTCTAATAATTCTTGAACATTTAATCCATCGCAGATTTTTAACTCTTTCAAATAACGCTCAATGGGGTTCGGTAGTTTATTATATAACTTAAATGTGGCCGTCCCGAAACAAACACCTCATCTCTCATATTTAGACCAGACTTATCTTTCACTTCCGGTTTACTAGCCTCTTCCAGCTCACCTTCTATTTCCAGATTGGAATCAGATAACTTACGCACCAAGTTATCAGATGTTTCCTTGTCAATTTTTAGGTTTTTTATTTTTAACAACAATTCACTTAATATACTATTCCGGTTTTCAACATGTTTAGCTATATCCTTTTCTTCGATTTTAAACAATTTACTTAAGTTAGTTAGTCGGCGCTGCCAATGATTTATTTTTGTTTCACACCTAACTATGTCCAATGTTAGTCCCTGTTCAATGGATTCCTCCAGTCTACTTCCTAATACTTGGGTTTCTAACTTAATTTTATCCCATTCCTCCTTGAAAGCGACCTTTCCACTCAGGTTCAAATAATTACTATTTACATCAAGACTTATTAACTGCCGTAACTTTTTCCTTAAATCTATCACTTTAAGACTAGGAGACACTTCCACACCTCTTAACCTAATTTCATAGTCCAATTCCTCCTTGGTTAACAAGTCCACCTTAAGTGCCATTTTAAAAGTTTAATATTAAACACTTTATAAATTTCCAGTATCCAAGCCACTTATTAATGAACAACCACTAAGTTCAATGTTATTAAGGTTCACCAGAATACAGCAGAGTCGCGCACTTATTTGTATAACTAAATGTTAATATACAAAATTTTTTGTTTTTATTATGATGACCTTAAATATTCTCGAAACTCATAAGATTTAAGTAGATACTGGTGGAAATTAAAACTGCACCTTTTTAGAAATATTCAGGTTTATTAAATCAATCCAAATTTCAATTATTAACCTTGTATTCCACCAATGAAATGTTTTGCACAATAGTTTAAAATTACTACTTCCTTAGGCAAGGCACTTTCGATTTAACATGGACTCACTGTCCTCCAAATACGTGTGTATAAAATATAAAATAAAATAATAATCTTGAATAAATTTGTATGAAATAAAATAAATACGCTTCTTCTCAAAACTAATAAAATAAAATTTATAAACTTCTTTAAAATAAAATTCTCAAACAAATCTAAACAGTTCTCAACAGGAATTTTTCACAAGTTCCTACAGGATATGGTGCAGCACCTGCAGCTCTTAATCTTAACTAGAATCCCTATAATTTCAATTAAATTTTTTTACGTTTGACTTTAAATAAATAACTCCTTTACAATTTAGATATATATTAGTCCACACTCAACAGAATTTGATCGTTAATTTCAAATTTCAATTCCAATTTCAAATTAATTCACTTCTTAAATTTTCAAATTTCAAATTTAGAAAAATTTAATAATTCAATCAAAAGTACTTAGCTCTTTGGTCGTGAAGGTCTTGGAGTTTGGTATTAAAATAATCTATACCAACGGATCCTACGCCCGACACTACTTTTAAACTCGCACTAAAGACTTTACTCTATCGCTTCTCAACTCGGAATGGAAGCAGAGCGTGGTTTTCCTTGGCCTGCACCGACTACGCTCCTGTTCCTGCAGGCCTGTTTTGAATCACTCTCAACGCAGGTTCGCCGCCTAACAAAAAGATTGAGTCCACTGTAGACTATTGTTTAGCATTCACTGCCATCAAGTCAGGTCTAGACCAGATTCCAAGCGCGTTGTGCCTGCCGCTGGATTACAATATAAATTTACTTTTTTATTCCCTATCCATTTACAATTCTAAAATAAAATTTTATTTATGAAATTTTTATTTTTATTTAAAGTATACCATGTAATTGGTATACACACCCCCCTTAAAGCGCTTGGTATCTGCCAAGTTTTATACTTAAATCTAAGAAGTGGAAGCGTGCTGGGCCCATAACCCAGAGGTCCGTGGATCGTAACCACGCTCTGCTACCACTTATTTGTATACTAAATGTTAATATAACAAAATTTTTTGTTTTTATTATGATGACCTTAAATATTCTCGAACTCATAAGATTTAAGTAGATACTGGTGGAAATTAAAACTGCACCTTTTTAGAAATATTCAGGTTTATTAAATCAATCCAATTTTCAATTATTAACCTTGTATTCCACCAATGAAATGTTTTGCACAATAGTTTATACACTTTTCTATATTAAAGTCAAATCGACAACAATTATTTTTCAAGTCTATTAACAAACCAGAATGTTTTATAAAGTTCGCTCCTAAAATTGCCTTTTGAGCTAAGTCCTTCACTATAACAAATTCCACTTTCCAGGTGAACATATCTATTTTTATTTTTATATTTACACTGCCGATTACGGACATTTTTTTATTTTTTCAGCACTCCATACATGACGTCAGGTTTAGATAACTGGTAACACTTTTACAATCTTATTCTCTAATAATAGTTTATACAGTCTATCACTTATTATATTTATACTACTACCAGTATCTAATAATACATTTAATGATATATTCTTGCCAAAATCTATTTCTAAGCTGGGCAATGAACTGATATTTTCCTAATTTTTCTTTTGCCAAGTATGATTTAATTTAGCAGATAATTCATGTGAATTTTTGTTGGACACAATTTTAGGTAACCGGGAAAGTTCGCCCTTCCTTAACTCATTGTTCGAAACTTTCCCTACTAACTAGTTTTTTGACTCCTGTACATTACGACCTACATTTTCGGGTTTCGGGTTTATAGCTGGAGTGTGGTTTACAATAGGTCTCCGCCTGGTTTACAACCCGGCACTGATAAGCATAATGACCAGGTCTATTACATGTAAAACAAGTTATTGTTTCTTGCCTCGCCCTGATGCTGTTAACCGGTACATTATACTTCCTATTCACATTCAAATTATTCCCTGTTTTCCTCACGTTGTCAGCATAACCTACATTATTCGCCCTTATACACATCTCATCCAGTTCGGAATATGTGCTCGGATTTCCCATAAACACTAGTTTATTTCTGGTTTCAGGATTAATTCCCACCTTAATTAATTCCACAACATCCCTTTCATTTATATTACAACAAAGTACTTCTACTGATTCCTTAATGTCTATAATGTAGTTGGATAAGCTTTCATTATATCTTTGGGGACGGTGCACCTTTTCAAATTTCAAAAGTTCACGCTGATGATATGGCACGAAATAATTCAATAATATTTCAAGCATTAATTTGACCGTGACATTGTCCCTGTTTTATTTCTAATAGTTTCGACAAAAGAGCTCCCTGACTATGTGAAATTGCAATCTCCATAATATCCTCTTTCCGTACATCTAGTTTCCTTTTTAAGTTTCAAGATTATTTTAAAGAATTCTAATAATTCTTGAACATTTAATCCATCGCAGATTTTTAACTCTTTCAAATAACGCTCAATGGGGTTCGGTAGTTTATTATAACTTAAATGTGGCCGTCCCGAAACAAACACCTCATCTCTCATATTTAGACCAGACTTATCTTTCACTTCCGGTTTACTAGCCTCTTCCAGCTCACCTTCTATTTCCAGATTGGAATCAGATAACTTACGCACCAAGTTATCAGATGTTTCCTTGTCCAATTTTTTAGGTTTTTTATTTTTAACAACAATTCACTTAATATACTATTCCGGTTTTCAACATGTTTAGCTATATCCTTTTCTTCGATTTTAAACAATTTACTTAAGTTAGTTTAGTCGGCGCTGCCAATGATTTATTTTTGTTTCACACACCTAACTATGTCCAATGTTAGTCCCTGTTCAATGGATTCCTCCAGTCTACTTCCTAATACTTGGGTTTCTAACTTAATTTTATCCCATTCCTCCTTGAAAGCGACCTTTCCACTCAGGTTCAAATAATTACTATTTACATCAAGACTTATTAACTGCCGTAACTTTTTCCTTAAATCTATCACTTTAAGACTAGGAGACACTTCCACACCTCTTAACCTAATTTCATAGTCCAATTCCTCCTTGGTTAACAAGTCCACCTTAAGTGCCATTTTAAAAGTTTAATATTAAACACTTTATAAATTTCCAGTATCCAAGCCAACTTATTAATGAACAACCACTAAGTTCAATGTTATTAAGGTTCACCAGAATACAAGCAGAGTCGCGCACTTTTATTTGTATACTAAATGTTAATATACAAAATTTTTTGTTTTTATTATATGATGACCTTAAATATTCTCGAACTCATAAGATTTAAGTAGATTACTGGTGGAAATTAAAACTGCACCTTTTTAGAAATATTCAGGTTTATTAAATCAATCCAAATTTCAATTATTAACCTTGTATTCCACCAATGAAATGTTTTGCACAATAGTTTTAAAATTACTACTACTTCCTTAGGCAAGGCACTTTCAGATTTAACATGGACTCACTGTCCCTCCAAATACGTGTGTATAAAAATATAAAATAAAATAATAATCTTGAATAAATTTGTATGAAATAAAATAAATACGCTTCTTCTCAAAACTAAATAAAATAAAATTTATAAACTTCTTTAAAATAAAATTCTCAAACAAATCTAAACAGTTCTCAACAGGAAATTTTTCACAAGTTCCTACAGGATATGGTGCAGCACCTGCAGCTCTTAATCTTAACTAGAATCCCTATAATTTCAATTAAATTTTTTACGTTTGACTTTAAATAAAATAACTCCTTTACAATTTAGATATATATTAGTCCACACTCAACAGAATTTGATCGTTAATTTCAAAATTTCAATTCCAATTTTCAAATTAATTCACCTTCTTAAAATTTTCAAATTTCAAATTTAGAAAAATTTAATAATTCAATCAAAAGTACTTAGCTCTTTGGTCGTGAAGGTCTTGGAGTTTTGGTATTAAAATAATCTATACCAACGGATCCTAACGCCCGACACTACTTTTTAAAACTCGCACTAAAGACTTTACTCTATCGCTTCTCAACTCGGAATGGAAGCAGAGCGTGGTTTCCTTGGCCTGCACCGACTACGCTCCTGTTCCTGCAGGCCTGTTTGAATCACTCTCAACGCAGGTTCGCCGCCTAACAAAAGATTGAGTCCAACTGTAGACTATTGTTTAGCATTCACTGCCATCAAGTCAGGTCTAGACCAGATTCCCAAAGCGCGTTTGTGCCTGCCGCTGGATTACAATATAAATTTACTTTTTTATTCCCTATCCATTTACATTTCTAAAATAAAATTTTATTTATGAAATTTTTTATTTTTATTTAAAGTATACCATGTAATTGGTATATGGACGTTAAATCGGTCTCTATACATTTCTACATTAAGTCAAAACAACTAAATTGCAGTATATTCTACAAGTTATGTGAAACTGTTCTTGAACATGATAACAGTGGGTTATGATATATTATTTATATTTATAGTTTTCGCTTGTCTTTGTTCAGTTTTCTAAACTAAGCTGAAACAATCTTTCTTGTTCAGCATAGCATCTTCCGGGTAAAGTAGTTTGTCTGATGATACATATTTTTATGATAAACACTCACTAAAGATAAGTATCTCTGGTATAGCGTAAACAATTATCACACACACACACACACACACACACACACACACACACACACACACACACACACACACACACACACACACACACACACACACACACTCACACACACACACACACACACACACACACACACACACACACACACACACACACACACACACACACACACACACACACACACACACACACACACACTCACACACACACACACACACACACACACACACACACACACACACACACACACACACACACACACACACACACACACACACCACACACACACACACACACACACACACACACACACACACAACACACACACACTTATATATATATATCCTTTATGTACACCCTGTATATATATATATATATATATATATATATATATATACAGGGTGTACATAAAGTCCTGCAAATCTATTTATATTTTCTGAACGATCACAGATAAATCAACGAGATGTGGTACATCAACACTACACCTAAACATCTAGTTTTGGAAGGAACTATCAGTTTTTCTGTAATATCATGGAGACGTCCCACAAGGATTCAGAAGAAAATCTTAAATAGGAACATAGGTCAATATGGACATAATAAAGGGCTTATCTAGCAGAGTTTAATGCTGCAAACCGCACTCAAAAAGATTGATTCAGTACAAAAATTGCGGCTGTTCAAATGTTTTACTTGGATACATTTTATTAGTAACCATAACCCCAGTAAAGCAAAACTGCATCCAAAACGAATACTGCAGATAAATACTACATTATACTTGTCAGTTGTACAGAAGTGAATTATGATGTTAGTTATCCTCAAGGGCTACAAAAAGGACAAAACACCAATGTTTCATACAAACTAAACGGATTGTGATATTGTAATGTAACGGTCCAAATAAATCGTTGATTAGGAAGACAGCAAGTTAGACAAAGTGTTGTGAGGTTTATGCCATTTAGAGTGAATATGTAATTCATGCGTAGACTCACAGAATGATTAGACTTGCTACCAGTTCCAATGGAAAATGTCAGGGCCGCTTCTCTCCACCAAAATAGGCTTCACCAGACACTGGTAATTTAGTTATCATCGTAAGCAATCCCGTTGATAGATGCACTTGAAGTTGTGAGTTTTTTAACACTATCTTAAGGGGGATAGAAATACAGCACAACACAGATTTTCATCAAATAAGTCCGTC